>NW_005353721.1:200410-225968 GCF_000412655.1 Myotis brandtii
GCTGTTGGGCGGGCAGGGCGGGCGGCAGCACTATCTGAGCAGCCGCCCGACCCAGCTCAGGATCCGGGCCTGCCATCTGCAACCGGGGGAGATGGGGCAGACACTGTGGGACTGGGCATGCCATCTGCCACCAGAGGAGCGGGCCTAAGCCAGCAGGTGGTTATCTCCCAAGGGGTCCCAGACTGTGAGAGGGCACAGGTTGGGCTGAGGGACCCCTCCCGCCAGTGCACAAATTTTTGTGCACCGGCCTTCTAGTTTATAATAGGACCAGAACTAGCATGTCTTCTGCATTCTAGAACATTGTTTTTTCCAGGTACCACAACTTGATTTTCTAACTAGGGGCCCAGTGCACGAATTCATGCACCTTGAACTGTGGGCTGCGAGACTGCGGTAGGCACAGGGGTGGGTCTTGGCCCATCCTTTGCAACCCTGCCTGGCCCCTCCCAATGCAGCCCCCTGTCCCCTGTCCGCCGGCAGCCCTGCTCCCGCTGCTGCCGCTCCCACACACTAATGGAGCCAGTCCCACTCCCACCTGCTGACGGTGAGGAGCAATTGGGGCCACTTCCAGCAGCGGGTGCGAGCGGGGCCAACACTGTCAGTGGGTGGGAATGGCGGCTGCTGCCCCAATTGCCCCTCAGGAGCAGGGGGAGGTGGAGAAGCCCTTAGGGGCAATCAGGGCCAGCAGCCACTGCTCACACCTGCTGATGGTGCTGAGTGATTGGGACTGGCACTGGGCACCAGCAGCGGGTGTGAGCGGTGGCTCCGGTGCTGGCTGCAGGTGTGAGCAGGCCCGGCGCCAGCAGCAGGTGCAAGTGCTGGGCAGAACAACGGCATGTAGGAACAAAGAATTTTCAGTAACCACCAGAGGCTTTCCCCAATGACAGCAACCCAGCAACCGGCACTCCACCTTGGTCTGGTGCCCCTGCTCACCTGCTCCACCATCTGGCTGCAGCCAACACCCACCATGTTCTGAACACGCCCCCTGATGGTCAGCGCACGTCATAGCGACTGATTGTTCAGTTGTTCCACCCTTTTTGCATATTAGCCTTTTATTATATAGGATGTACTAGGACTTAGAAGAACATGGTCTAGACTTGAACTTTATAACAGATTCTTTAGTCAAATTGCATAAAAGCCGTGAACATAAGTTTCTACATCTGTAGAACAAGGGGAATAAAAACCTGGGTTGCTGTGAGATCCAAGCAGGATAATGTAGGTTGGGCACACAATATGCTGCTAGAGCTGGCACCTCCTGTGCCTGGGGTTACTGACAAGCTTGAAGTCTGTAAATCGACTTTTTTCAAAGCCACACCTGTGCAATTAGTGTATAGCACTTAGGGTTGTAGATGCCCCATATTCTGATTCTTTAAGATTCATAGAAGTAAAGTTAAATGCCGGTTCTAACAAAATTTAGAAATACTTCAGTGACTCTGCATCTTTTTTCCTGCTTGTCCCTAAAGATAACACAGAAATGTAAATATGGTTTGTTGTATTTAGCTGGCACTATTCTACAGCTCTGTCTTAAACTATTTCTATTTTAAGTGCATTTTCCTTTGTAATTTCTTGTTTCCTATTATGTTCCCCCAAATCCCATGAACTTGTCCTTGAGCTGTGTAATCTAGCATTTAGCTGCTGTGGGTGATGGGGCTTTCCTGCATGAACCCTGATGGCAGGGAGTGACCAGCTCCTTTCTGCAAATGCTGCTGCTCAGCCCAACCTCTGACTCTTCGAGGGCTGTTAGATTTCCTGAGAGCCTGGCGGTCCTGGCACAACCTGAGCCTTAGAGGAAATTAGGAGTGTGCTAACTTCAGGTCTGTTTTGGTCTGAGAATTAGGGGAAGGACCATTTGTGGAGACAGACCTGGCAAAAGGGACAAACAATTTGATGCAATTAAGGGACTAAAGAAAGGTCAGTGTGGCTGGCATACAGTGAGAATGCAGAAGAAATAAGATTTAGGGGGTAGGTGGGTTTTTGTCCACCATTATATGGAGCTTAGATTTTATCATATGGGTAATGGAACATGGGGGACAGTTTTTAAACAGACATGACACGGAATAGTTCACATCCTTGCTACTAAGAGACAAATGGGGGCAGAGTGTACACCATGTAGGCAGCCCCTGAGCAGGTCCAGTTGAGATATGATGGGCTACGGCCAAGAGGAAGCCATACAAGTGGTATTGGACTCAGGATATATGTTGAGGTGGCACTAACAAGTCTTGATAATGGATTCAATTGGTGGGATGGTTAGGAAAAGAACTAAATCAAGGATAATTTCTATTTTTTTTGGTATAAACAACTGAGTAAATTAAATTAGTGATACTCTTTATTGTAAAGGTATAGACAAGGCAGTGTGGATTAGGAGAGCCTGGGAAAGGGAGGAGGTAGCCGATCAATGACGCTGTTTGGCCATGTTACGTTTGAGACCCTGATGATAGATACCCAAGTGGGATTGCTGGTAGAGGGTTGCAGTCTGGAGCTCAGGAAGGTGTGGGCTGGATATACAAACTTGGGATGCCTTAGCACAGAAGTGGGATTTGAAGTAACACAGTGGATGGTTGAGATCACATAAGAAGAAAGTATAGCCAAGACAGAGACCTGGGATGCTCCAACAGTTAGAGATCTAACAGAAAAAGAGGAAGATTCATAAGAAGAAGAACCATGCACTCTTACAAATGTGGGGAGAAAAGGATTTGGAAAATTTAAAAGGGAATAATATCACTTTCTTTTTTGTGGAAGGAATGTTACCAGTATTACTTCTTTGACTACAAGAAAACTTCAGGTGACTACCTTGTTTTAGTTGTTGTTTTTCAATAATTATTGAAAGCAATACATTTTTATTCTTAAAAAAATTAAAAATATAAAGTATAAAGAAGAGAAATCACTTAAAATTTCAAGAATTTCATGGCAATTCGAATTTCAAAATGCTAACATTTTGGTGTGTTTTTCTAATCGTTCCTAATGCGTTCAAGATATATTTTTATATAATTGAGGTGAAATTGCATAGATATAGGCAACTGTGCATAATATTCTTTATACTCTGCATTATAATGGAAACAATTCCTCATGTTATAAATTTTTAATGAAATTTTAATGCCTGATGTATCTTTAAGCTTACTTTTTAAATGCTTCCAAATTTGTATCTTTGCTGTTCTTGAGCCGTTCCGTTTTGTTTTTCCTCTTGGGGAAACACGGTGAGGTAGACAACTCATCTCCTCAACCTGATGTTTCCCTACTTTATTAATTTGCTGCACAGGAAAAGGAAAACGCCAAACTGCCTGCTTAGAAACGTGGCTTCGCGAGATTACCTCTTGTAAAGGTGCCACTTGGTATGGAAACCTTGTAATTTAACACGCTCCTTCATTTTCCTATGGCCCTCAATTTAAAATTTGTCATGAAAATAAAAAGCATTCAAATTTTAATTTAAGGGCTGAAGGAAAATGAAGCATAGTGCTGAATCCCAAGGTTTCCGTATCAAGTGGCACCTTCACTAGAGGGAATCTTGAAAAAGATTCATATGAAAAAGATTTCATAACAAAAGACTCCTTTAAAATACCTAAATCCAATCATCAAAAAATAAAATGGCAGATAAGAAAAGGAAACATTGCTGAAATATACAGTATTCTAAATTTTTAATTCTCCAAGCTTACAACATTTAATATGTTTTGTGCACACAAACGATCATAGTCATTGTCAGTTGAAACAATGGCTGTTTTTGACCTGTTGATTGGATTGCTATATAAAAAAAATCATTAAAATGTCCTCATAAAAAAAGAATAAGAAAAATTTACACTGTACACATACCAGATTTTGAAATTTTTTATGCATGTGGAATATCATGAAATATTTTTAAACCTGCATATTTTTAGAATAAAGGGTCAACATATATGCAAATTGAAAAGCAATATATTTATCATTCATTTTATAGTAATGAATTTCGGATTGAGAAGAATAGAGACCATTTTCAGACCCTCTAAATAAAGAAATAGAATTGTCATTTACAGGCTTTTTAAAGAAAACTTGATTATTTGGAACAATGGAAATATATCTTTAATCAAGATGCATTCACCTTCTAGAGAAATTCTGTGATTAAGAAATGACAATTAGAAATAGCTGATGAGTGCTGGGTGTGTATGTGTGCACTTTTTTTCTTATTACAATGGATAAGAGAATTTCTGTGGCTCACAGTTGATCTCCCATTGTACCTTGGCACCATATGCTACAAAAGGTGTGTGTGTGTGTGCACAGGTGCAGAAGCAAAAAGCTATGTGATCTTCAGTGACAAGCAGGCCCTATGCCAGTCCCACATGTATGTCCTCTGAGGTTTTGTGTAGGACCTGACACATAAAAAGTCTCAAGTATTCATTTGTTGGGGTAAATGAAAAACAGTGTTATAGAAGCAAAGATGGTTCCAATTGGGAGAGAACTATCGGACATGTGGAACTGAACAACCCATGCTCTGTCTTCCTCCTTTGGCAGTTTTGCTACATAGCTTCCATGTTGTGTATAGATTAGAACAGCCAACTTCCTGCAGGTTCTCAAGGTTTTCTTCGTTAGACTGGGACAAAAGAGCAAAGGACCAGAATCTTTGGGTGGGGAGTGCACAACAAGATTCAGATTCAACAATTGAATGTCTGCTGCATTCTAGATGCTTTGTAATCAATTCTCATTTTCCTCATGTAAGTCGGTACTCCTCTAAATAGCTATTGATAGGCCATTTTAGTGATGAGCAGGCTGAAACTTAGAAAATGTAAATAACTCCACCTAACGCTACCTGAAATTTGAACTCAAGTCTCCTGACATTTAAGCCACCTTAGGAATCTCAAATAAATAACCCCAAAAGTAGATGGTTAAGTCTTAATCCTGTTTGAGATGGCTTCTCATCTGTTCCTTTTGATCTCTAATAAAAAATTCATAGAGTGTGCCGAGCCAGCTCAGCCAAGGGTTTGAAAGCCTGAGTGAGAGCGGTGAAGGATGGAGAAATGACAGACAAAGAGAATAAGCTGGGTCTAGGTCAGCCTTGGGCAAACTACGGCCCGCGGGCCGGATCCGGCCCGTTTGAAATGAATAAAACTAAAAAAAAAAAAAGACCGTACCCTTTTATGTAATGATGTTTACTTTGAATTTATATTAGTTCACACAAACACTCCATCCATGCTTTTGTTCCGGCCCTCCCGTCCAGTTTAAGAACCCATTGTGGCCCTCGAGTCAAAAAGTTTGCCCACCCCTGGTCTAGGTGGATCTTCCTGTGCCTGGCTGAGGCCACAGAGAGAGATCCAGAGGCAAGCTGAGCCTTTATTTTATAGCCAGAGGTAAACAAGGTAGTGGTCACCATAGTTACAGTGTTCTTGTGAGTTTCACTTGTTTTGGCAGCACTTGCTGCACCTCCCACAGCTCATTAGCTACCTAGGAAGGATCTAAGGATCTCATAAGGTCAAGCCTAATTATGCTAAGAGGACTGTGCCCTCTAAACTGGGACTTGTTTGTGGCTTTGCCAACAGGTCAATCCGAAGCTTAACCCTATAGCTGTGCCCTACAACAGAGCATGTCACAGAATTTTCTATTTGGAAAGGGTACCTTTAAATATGGGGAATTGAGGCACAGATTGCATGAGTTACCCATGGCCATGTTGCTACTAGTGGCAAAGCCAAGGCTCAAACTGTCAGGCTGGAGTCTTTCAGCATCCTCTTCAATAACCAATATTCGACTGGGATGGTAACTTTCTGGTGGCTGGGTATAGTCAAACAGATCTTTAGATGCATAAGGGAGTATTAGAGCAGTGGGCTCCTATCAACCTAGACAGGATGCTGGATCCTAATCATGTAGGTGTGAGGTTGCAGTGAGATGTAGTCACCTATATTATTCACATAAAACCAATACAGTGACTTTGGGTCTGTGTTTGGATTGGAGATGTGAGATTTGTGGAACTTGTTTTATTTTGATAACTTCATTCTGTTGGTTCTAAGAGTAATGCTCCTAGTGCTAAGCCTCTGGCATCCTTTGCCTGTGCCCTGAAGCCAGCCCCTGAGCTGTGTGAGTGAATGTCATTGTTCTTGCTCCAAAGGGACCATATCAAAACCTGTTTAGGTTTGGTCAGCCAAACTGTCCTAGCACAGCAAAGAGAGCAAAGATTTGGTTGGGATGGGAGGGGGAAGCAGAGTCAGAAAGATAAACTAGTATCCATATGTACAGGCCATTTTATAAAAATCCTCATTTAAGCCTAGCAAGTATTCTGTGGAGTAAAATTCCCATATTTATAGATGTGACCATTGAAAGTCAATGAAGTTTATAAGTGGAGTGAATGGTGAAGCTTTGCTTTAAATTTGGGTTTTTAACTTTGAAGTTCATATTCTTTTTCACCCCTCTTATATGCCTAAGGTTATATTCCTAAGATACAGATAAAGAAATAAAGCATTCTTATTTTGTAGTTGTTGATTTTTACAATAGAGATATCTCACATTGGATGTTCAGATTATCTGACTGAACTTTTAGGCATATTAAATTTTGGAGTTTTATTTATGTACCAGATGCAACTCATCCCCAAAATATTTACAGAGAACATATTTTGTTTAATGGACTGTACTAGGTACTACAAGTAAAATGAAAATTCTGTCTGTCCTTATGTTGTACAGTATGGGAGACAGAAAATGTAAAGTTAAATAACCATAATGTGAAGCAATGTAAGTGGCAAGGCCATTGGAGGGACACTGCCCCTGCATTTCAGCCATCAGAGAGCTTTTAGACAGGAGCCCAAATACCAAAGTGTTACCTTCATTCCAAGAAGAGGTCATCCCATCTTTGCTGAACTCAGTTTCTGCAAGATGACAAGAGCAACGAAGAACCAAATCAAATGCAAGTACCAAAAATAAGAGCTGTAGCATATCAAGAAATTTTACAGGAAGATCACTGGCACATGTGATAATTCAGAGGAATTCAATAAAAGAAAACTTGGTTAGTAAAATTGTTTTTAACCTGATCAAATGTTTACTGGTTGCTGTGAGCCACCTTTTGCTGTAGTGTTAGCCATACTTCATACATACCTCAAAATTCAAATAAAATACAAAATCTTATTTAAAGATAAATATGTTGCAAAATATTTTACGTAACTCAGTGTGATCGTTGGTAAAATTCTAGGATTGAACACCTGGTTGAATTTAGACCCATTACAATCCTGGGTATTTATTCAAAGATCCCATAGACTTATCCACAAACAGAAAAACGTCTAAATGAAGCACTAATCCCCAGAAACTGCGCTATGCACTCATCAACCTCCCTCACCTTAGGAGATACTATGAGATCTTATTTCTTGATTAACTTTATCATATTTTTCTCTCTTATTTGGAAAAAGGCCTAATTGAATTCAACCAAGGTTCCTTCAACACTAATGGGAGAAATACAGTAGATATATGTACCCCAGTTTCTCACCAAACTACGAATTTACGCAAAAGATAATGAAGTGGTCCTCGCTCCCAGGACACTTCGAGTAGCATCTGTGGTAGTCAAAATAAGGTCCCCAACAAAGGTATTCAAACCCTAGTCCCCAGAATCTGTTAACATACATGGCAGAAGGGACTTGGCAGATGCAATTAAGGTTAAGCACTTGGAGATGGATGAGGAGATTATGCAGGGTAATCCAGGTGGGCCCAACCTAATTACATTTACTAACTAGTGACAAGGGCCATTTGAGAGACACAGTGTCGGTTGCCTCTCAAGGCTGGAAAAGGCAAAGAAACATCCTCTAGAAAGGATGCCAACACCTTGGTTTTGGCTCTGTGCGACTGTGTGGGACCTCTAACTGACAACTATAAGATGATCAATTTGTGTTGTTTTTAGATATTAAGTTTGTGGTAACTTATTACAGCAATAATAGATAACTAAGTATTAGATAACTAGCTAATGAACCAAGTTAGTGGTACAGAGTAGAAGTATACCTGGGAGAGAAAGTTTTTACCAGCTAGTTAACTAATAGATAACTAGCTAATTAGCCAAGTAAAGAGTACAGAGTAGGGGTGTTTCTGGGAGAGAACGTTTTTACCAGTTTGGTGTTACTTGGAAAGACATTCCAGGGGATGTGGAAATTTAGCTGAGCTTTCAAGAGTGAGCAGTAATACAATAAAGAGGAAGCATTGGAGCATTCAAGGATAAAGGGAGAAACAGGGACATAAGGCATCTTGGAACAGTAAGTAGGCCAGTCTGGCAAGGAAAAAAAAAGATTTATATAAGACAATATTCACAGGTAAGGGAGGAAAAATGTCTTCAAGTTATATTTAGGATGTGGAACACTTAATACTTGAAGTTTGAAATTTGCCTCATAGAATGCTGGTTTTCCAACTGTGTCCTCTGGGACTTGGAGATATGTCAGGCGATAGCAAAACAGAATTCTAGATACTCCATCCTTCCCATCCTCCTACCAGAAAAATTCTGTCCTTACATGTTTTCTGTATAAGGCATATGCTTCAGATTTTGTCCAAAAAGGATACAACTAGTTTAAAACAAGGAGTGAAGACAAGCCACAGTGGTGGCTCCTTCTCTATTCAGTGTCCCTGCTGGGTATTTTGTTTGTTTCTTTGTTTTGCTTTCCATAAGACTGTTTGTATTTAGATTTTTATCATAAATAAAATAAATGTTTAATTTTACAGTTAAGTTAACTTTATAATCACTCATGCAAACTAGGTCTTGATATTCTGATGTAAATAGAAAACTGTTCTCCATTGTGCACACACCCCACTTCTTATTGCCCTCATCTCTGCTTTGCATTTTGCTGGTCATCATTCATTTCTGATGTTGAGTCAGAGCTGAGCCATTGGGTGTCCTGGTTCCTTTAGAGAAGACAGATGGTGTACTTGCCTTGTAGGACAGGCTAATGCTTCGGTGCTGGATGGGGGGTCATTCGTTTGGATGACTTTTATGGCAACATCATTGGATCCTGTCATTTTTACAGCATAATTGTGGACCTCATTTTCTTCTCTTTCCATCCCATGAAGAGAAGTGTCCAGAAACCTCTAAATAGCTCACTGAAAAATTAGGCATGACTAAGCCCCAGTCACTCGGGGGAGCAATTTTGTAAAACTTTCTCTTGTCACTTAGCCCAGTTATTTATCTGGTGAAGAGCTCTCCCAATGTGGCCCTCCTAGCAGAGAGGTCTGACTCCCTTAATCTATATCAGATGTGAGAGGAAGCCTGCAGTTTATTTTGGACTTCATGGTGGGTTAGAAAATAAGCATACACAGAGCTGTCTCCTTGCTGTTGGCAACTGGGTGTATTTTGTTTTGACGCTTCTCATGCTCTCCTGAAGCTCAGGCAGTTCCCTGAGAGTCTGACGCTCTACAAAGCCCGGGCTAATGCCGCACCCAGGAGATTCTTTGATAGGAAGGCATTTCCGTGATAATGTTACCACCTGCCTTGAAATGTAGCTCTTCCATAGAACTGAGAGGGAAGAACTTGGGCTGTGCCAGCCCTAGGACTTCGGGGATATACGTTCTCCCTACAGACCTCAGAAATGTTCCTTTCCCTGAATATAGGTCTAAAAAGATGGAAAACGTGTATATTCGGAACAAAATTGAGCAGATGTGCTAATATTGTCTGCATTCATTTTAAGCTTTCTTGGTGTTTCTAATTTACAATCTGTAAAACGTAACACTACATTGTTTACCTATTAGATGATTTGCTGTGTGGCATTTAGCAAGTCACAACCTCTCTGTGCTTCCCTTTCTTTGTAAGAGTTGATATTAATGATATCTAAGGACCCTCACTTCAGAGGTCAACAGACAGTTGCATAGCATGTTGTCTAAGAGCAGGAGCCAAGCAGCTGAGGTTTGAGCAAGTTACACACTTTCTTGGTGCCTTGTGTAAAGTGGCGATAATTATAGCACCCACCTCACAGGATTGTCATCCTGACTCACTGAGGCAGAAAAGTATAGAGTAGTTCCTGTGGAGGGTTAAGAAAAATATCCCTGTAATATCTGTGCTAAATTTGAACTTTCATATCATTTCCTAAGAAGCATCTTTTGACATTCTCAGTGGGATAAGGAGAAAGACAAATTAGTATTGACTTTTTATTTACTTAATGCTTTAATTTCATTGGAATAAATTTCCAAAGCAAATTATATGTACTATCCAAAGATATTTTGGAAAATATGAGCCAGTATGAAAAAGAAAATAACTTATATGCTCACCACCCAGATACAATCATTTTGTTTTATTTCCAATCAGGCTTTGGTGGTTTTTTTTTTCTATTTATAGATGAACTTCATTTATTTACCAAGTAATAATTATTCCATAGAAACCACTTTCATTCCTAATCTTTTCATTACTATTCAGTTATAAGCAGTTTCCGGCAATTACCTAGGATTAATCATCAACTCACTGACTGCATCATATCATTTTGAATAGATACTTTTTGATTTATTTCTCTTTTGCCAGATTGTTGACGATGGTGGTTGTTTATGATTTTCAGCACTATAAATAATGGTGCAATAAATATTCATGTTCGAGCCTAAGTTTGCAGGGTTATTTCTTTAGGGTAGGATTCCAAAGGTAGAATACTAGATCAAAGTAAAAGAGTATTTTAAAGAACTTGAATTTGCCAAGTAACTTTCAAAAATTATTGCTACTAGTAATATATAAGGATGTGTATTTCATAATATTCCATCGGTATTGATTATTATCATTTTTCTAATCTGTTCCAATTTGTAGGCAACTATGGTACTATTGTGTTTGTGTTTCACTGTGTGGTAAGCAAATCAAGAGGTATTTGTTCTTTGGGAAATGTCTGTTCATGCCCTTAACCTAATTATTTATGAGTCTTGGTATTTTTCTCACTAATTTGTGTGAGTTCTTTGTAGAGAAAAATAACACAGTGTATATGTGAAATATTTGCTAAGAATATTTCCACCTGTATTTTTGTCTCTTATTTTGGTATGATCTTTAAAAATCATACAGAAATAAGTGAGTGTGTTTAGTTAAAGTGATAGATTCTTTCCATTCTCATTTATTCTATAGTTTCTAAGTTAGAGGTTCTTCACTTGTAGAGGTTTGGGAAGTATTCCACTCTGTGTTCCTCTGGTTTTCCTAGGAGTTTGTATGTTCATATATGTATATCTATATATATAACTTAATGCGTTATATAAACTTAAATGCCTTTAAGAAAAAAGAAAACATTGTTGATTATTTCTTTAGTTTTTCTTCATATGACTCATTGATGTAGCCTGGACTCAAACCTAAATCCCTTGTCATGTCAATACTTGTTTAGAAAAGTATGTGGTTCCAGTGCTTCAGTAATATTCCCCAGTGGTGCAGTTACACTTCTAGGAACCACTATCCAGGAGTATTATTAAATGTTCCTCGTACAAGTCGATGTCTAGTCACAATAGATGGACTCCTTGTTCTAGAAGAGATTATCATCAGAGATGGAATTTTGTGGCTGCACTATAAATGTTAACTGTGAAACAAGTGTCTCATGTGAGCTATCTCTAACCAATGACTTTCCTCCTCTGCCCTCAGTTTCCTCAAGCTGAACGAAACCAGTTGAACTAATTCATTTCTAAGGAGCCCTACAGCTCTCAAATGGCTGGATTTGGTGGCACATGCGTACACAGACAGCACAAAGATGAAACAGCCATTGTCTACATCAGCTCACCATCTCTTTTCCAGTTTACAGTATCATAGGCTTTGCTGATTTACAGCTGGGGAGACAGGGAGGCAAGAACTGGTAATAATAATGAAGAGGAATTACAAGAGCCAAACCACTTAGATAGTCCAAAGCACCTTTCCTTTTAGACAAACTCCACAGTAATTAAGTGCTCCTCAAAAACTGGTTGCTAGGAAAGATGGGCTGATTACCTGCACTTTTATATCACCTCTTAAAAGGTTTCCTCTGCCTCTTAAAGCATTAAGGCTACTAAACCTCTCCCATTGTTTGTTCAAGTCTGCAATTACTTACCAAACTATAGGCCCAGAAGTGTTTTGGAATTCAGAATTTTTCAGACTTCAGAAATGTTATATAATACATGAACTGTTTTTGTAACATCCCCAAATGGGTCTAGAGACAGCACCCCTAATCAAACACATAATATTTTTGCAGCAGAATGCATGACAATTCACAGCAAGTTGGATAAATAATAACTATCAGTAACCCCACTTATTTCATGGCTGGTTTTGCCACTAAATTAACTATTTAAAAACTGCTCATTTTTCTTGCTTTTTGGATTTTGGAAAGTAGGTAAAGGGGTGTGGGACTGAGTAACCCTTTCCAGTTCACCTTACCAGACTCAGCTCACAGCTCAGGTCCGATTATGACCCCTCTGAGCAACCTTCCAAACAGTTCATGGCAAAGAGACTCTAGAACCCAGACTCCAACTGCCTTAAAGGCCTTCCATTGTGTATTAATCAGACTGTATTGTCTCCTTTTCCAAACACAGCAACCCTCTCCCCATGAGCCTCTCTCTTGGGCCCCCGCCATATGAAGCTGTACCAATATATCCCTGACTTTCCTACTCCTGGTGCTTTAGTTTAGCTGGTTCCCTCTACCAGTGACAGTCTTGTGTCCTGTTGCCCCTGGTTCCTAGCCCAGCCATTCCTCTGCTCTCAATCCTACCTGCCTTCCAAGTTTGCCCTCCAGGAGGCTCTCCTGGATTTTCCTGTTTGGATTAACTCTCTCTTTTTGTTCAGTCTCTGTACTGCATAACTTTATCAAAGACTGCCTGGTATTAGATTAGTTGGTGTATGTGTCCTCTACTGAATATGAGCCCTTGAGAAGTGGTTCTCGAACCTTAATATGAATGAAAATGCTGCTTATAAGACAGATTCCCGAATTCCACCTGGGTTCTCCCAGCAGATTCTTTTTCGGTAGATTTGAGTGGGACCCAGATAACTACATATTAACAAGTCCTAATTATTCAAACTCTTCTCTTTTCATCTCCTATCAAGATCTCAATGACTGATTCTGTTCTTGAAACAAAAAGCTGCCACAGGGCTCTAGAATCAGAACCTAAAACTGAATCGTGGCTTCAGTATCAAGCCACACACAAGTGCTGCCTTTTATTTCTTTCTTTATTTTTGGTCTTAGTTCTCCTTTTGGTGACTCTACTAAAAATGAAATCCCTAACAGATGATGGTGATATGGGTGAATCTCTAGTAACAAGTATATAGGAAGTTTCTTAGTAAAGCAGAATTTGAATCAATGATGTATTTAGTGATATCAAAGTGTGGGAAATGGCCATGGCCAGTGCTAAATCGGCCCAGAGCCAGCAGGCTGACGGATTCTTAAACATCCTAAAAATACTGGGTTGTGGACTTTAAGGGCTGAAGGATTTATCTGTGACATCCTGCACCCAAGACATTCATTTCAGAAGTGTTGCTGCCTAGTTTGCATTTAGATTTCTGAGGTGGGAGAGAGCCTAGTAGTAGCCCATACCTCAGTGCTACCAAAGGCACCCACATCCTTCTCTTGGTGTCTAATAAGAATGAGGTTGATGAACCTAATAATTAATGTAGCTGATCTGAGTGAGCTCTGTGTGTTGGAACCATGTTAATCACTTTACACAAACGATCTCATTTAATCCTCAAGACAGCCCTAAGAGGAAGTGTAATTATTGCCTCATTTACTAGGAGGACCCAGATGCTCAGAGAGGTTAGGGAGCATGCCCATGGTAACACAGCTAATGAGGGGTAGGTCAGTGAGGTCAACCCAAGTAAGCTACTCCAGAGCCCATGCTCTGTAACTGCTCCAGCTGCCACTTTTCAAGTGCTCAGTGTCCTCACTTACTATTATCATTGAAAACCCATGTTATCGCCTGTGCATTTGAGAGAATTTATGTTTTCAATTGCAACTTTGAGTTCGTTGTGTGTGAATGAGTATAACCTCAATTCCATGTGTATCTGGACATCATTTGGCATATGGGCAACACAAGGACATATGGTGAGGAGTGCCTGGTGCTGCTGCAGCTCCTAAGAGAAAAGAAGTGCAACTCCTAGAACCCTGCTGCTTTCATTGGGTATGAATGTCAGTAAGCCCAGGCCTCTGGATTAAGTCTGTGGAAGATTGGGAACTCTAGATAGATTTAAATTACTTCAAGTCCACAATGAGACAAATAGAAAGGGATAAATAACCTAACAAGTGATAATTCCCTGTGACTTTTAATTAGTTTCATGGCTGCAGTCAGTCAAATGGTCATTTCAGAATGAAAGAATTTGACAGTTCCACGTTCTTTCGGTATCTTGCTCCTTTGCTGTTGATATTGGCAAGGCCACTATTCTGACCAACTATAATTTAGATTGCTTTCAGTGAGGAAAGCATTTCTTGGGAAGCCTTTAGGTGCTTAACACATTGACCATAGTTGGTGACTGAGATGAAACTAGATATTGACTTGGCATTATTTATTTAAAATCTTAGAGGTCAGATGAATACATGAAAGGCAGAGAAAAATAGCCAGACAGGCTCAAGGCAAATGTCATAAAGTCACTGGGATATGACAGGGAAGGAATTAGAGAAATTTTCCTGACATAAAAAGGAGGAGAAATAGAGAAGAGTTAAAATGGAAAACTTGAAAACTTCAAGGAAGTTACACAAGCAGGAAGCCACAGGCACCATCAGCCTTTCACCTGCCTGGTAGCTATCACCTTGTAGTGCAATGCAGGAGTTCCTTGGGCCAGTCAGAGAGAGACGCATGTCCCTGCCCCACTTGCCTGTAGGGAAGAGTTATTCCGGCATGCGGACAGTTGTGGGACATAAGTTCCCATAAAGCATACCTGTGTGAGCAAAGCCAACGTTAAGAAAATGCAGTGTGTTCTGCTTTGGTGATATGGAATCGGTCTAGTTCTTCTAACCATCATTAGCTTTCCTGTTCCTGGGAGATGTGCTGTCCTGGTTCTCCTTCACTGAACTAGACTGTCTCTGATCCTCTGCTCACTCCACCCTGCCTGGCTGCCTACAAAATATTCCCACCTGACCTGAATCCAGGCACCACACAGCGCCCCCAGCCTCCCTCCCTCCCTGGAATGACTCAATATATCACCTTTTATCACTTTCCCTGTACTAGAAACTTTAGAATTGGACTTGGTCTTCTAATTTTTGCACCTTTTACATTTAACTCAGTTACTCACTCCTGGTCATTTTACATTTGTTAGTTTCAGACCTGCATCTAATCTCTTATAACACATTGAGATACTTTCCAAATTAATCTTTCTCTTTTCTGTTTAGGAAATCCTCAACTCTGCCAGAATGATTTTACTTATCAAATGAAAACCCCATTATAATAGCCTACTTAATTTCTAAAGACCAAATTTTCTAACATCGACTTAATCTCATCCCATGCTGCTTTTCCCATTGCATATTTTATGATCCCTGGCTGTGATTTTTATTTCTATTTCTATATTATCATTATTTTATATTTTATGGTCTTTTGTAAAATGTGACTTGCTCAACAAAGAAATGACTGGAGTGAAGTTGAAACCCACATTGTACTGTAAAGCTAGCTGTTCCTGAAATGTTCTGAGATTTGTAATCTTAATCTTGAATGATACTAAGCAACTCTATTCTCTAGCTTTGGAATTCTTTGAAAATGTTAATAGGGGAGGGCATACATTTTATTCCCATCTGAACACAGAATGAAGTAACTGACATTGAGCATTCATTTATTTCTCCTAGCCCTGATTGCTAACCTTGGTCATAGAGGAATCGCCATACTGTTTTCAACAGTGGCTGCACCAGTCTGCATTCCCACCAGCAGTGCAAGAGGGTTCCTTTTTCTCCACATCCTCGCTAGCACTTGTCCTTTGTTGATTTGTTGATGATAGCCATTCTGACAGGTGTGAGATGGTACCTCATTGTTGTTTTGATTTGTATTTCTGGAATGATTAGTGACTTTGAGCATCTATAATAATAAAACCATAATATGCTAATTAGATCAGACAGCCAAACGACCTTCCAAATGTCATTCCGGACGTCCTTCCAGACAAAGCCACGGCAGCGGGGGCTGAGGCAGAGGCGGTTAGGGACAATTGGGCAGGCAGGCGAGCAGTTAGGGGCAATCAGGCAGGCAGAATGGTTAGGGGCGATCAGGCAGGCAGGTGAGCAGTTAGGGGCAATCAGGCAGGCAGGCAGAGTGGTTAGGGGAGACCAGGCAGGCAAGCAGGCAAGTGGTTAGGAGCCAGTGGTCCTGGATTGCGAAAGGGTTCAGGCTGGACTGAGGAACCCCCGCCCCCTGCTGTGCACAGGGCCTCTAGTGTTTTCATATGTCTTTTGGCCTTCTGTATGTCCTCTTTCTAAAAGTGTCTATTTAGGTCCTTTGCCCATTTTTTGATTGGATTGTTTATCTTCCTTTTGTTAACTTGTATGAGTTCCCTATCAATTTTGGAGATTAAACCTTTATTGGAGATAACATTGGCAAAAAATTAAAAATTGAACTTTCATTTGACCCAGTGATCCCACTTCTAGGAATATATCCCAAGAAAACAGAAACACCAATCAGAAAGGATATATACATTCCTATGTTCATAGCAGCACAATTTACAGTAGCTAAGATTTGGAAACAGCCTAAGTGCCCATCAGCAGATGAGTGGATTAGAAAACTGTGGTACACCTACACAATGGAATACTACGCTGTGGTAAAAAAAGAAGTAATTCTTACCATTTAAAACAGCATCGATGGAACTGGAGAGTATTATGATAAATGAAATAAGCTAGTCAGAGAAAGATAAGTATCACATGATCTCACTCATTTGTGGAATATAATGAACAACATAAACTGATGAACAAAAATAGAACCAGAGTCATAGAAGTATCAAACAGACTGCCCAACCTATGAGGGATGGTGAGGGGTGAGGGGGTAGGAGATCAACCAGAGGACTTGTATACATGCATACGAGCATAACCAATGGACACGGACAGTAGTGGGGAGAGGGCATGTGCTGGGGGGTGAGGGCAGCTGGGGAGTGGTCAATGGGGGTAAAGGAGATTTATGTAATACTTTAAACAATAAAGAATAAAAAAATATTTTTTTAAAGTGTTGGATTTTGTCAAATGCTTTTTCTTTATCAATTGATATGATCATGTGATTTTTGTCTTGAAATTTGTTTATGTGATATATCACACTTATTGATTTGCAGATACTGTACCATCCTTGCATCCCTGGAATAAATCCCACTTGGTCATGGGTGTATGATCTTTCTAATGTAATTCTGGATCCGATTTGCTAGAATTTTGTTGAGGATATTAGTATCTATGTTCATCAGGGATATTGGCCTGTAATTATCTTTCTTTGTAGTGTCTTTATCTGCTTTGAGGATTAGGGTAATGCTAGCTTCATAGAAAGAGCTTAGAAGTGTTCCTTCCTCTTGAATTTTTTGGAATAGTCTGAGGAGGATAGGTTTTAGTTCTTCTTTGAATGTTTTGTAAAACTCCCCTGTGAAGGCCTGGCCCCGGGCTTTTGTTGGCTGGAAGTTTTTTTATTACTGCTTCAATTTCCTCCATAGTTATTGGCCTATTCAGATTTTTTTATTCTTCCTGATTGAGCTTTGGAAGGTTGTATTTTTCTAGGAATATGTCGATTTCTTCTAGGTTGACCAGTTTGTTGGATTAGAGTTGTTCATAGTATTTTTTTTTTTTTTACAATCCTTTGTATTTTGGTGGGGTGTGTTGTTACTTGGCCTCTTTCATTTCAGATTTTGTTTATTTGGGTCCTTTCTCTTTGCTTTTTGGTGAGCCTGGCTAGAGGTTGATCGATCTTGTTTGTCCTTTCAAAGAACCAACTCTTGGTTCTATTGATCTTTTGTATTTGTTTTTTGGTCTCTATGGCAGTTATTTCCACTCTGAACTTTATTATTTCCTTCCTTTTGCTCACTCTGGGCTTTTCTTGTTGCTCTCTTTCTAATTATTTAAGTTGTAGAGTTAGAGAATTTATTACTAGTTTTTCTTGTTTTTTGAGGTAGGCCTGTAATGCTATGAACTTCCCTCTCAGGGCCTGCTTTCACTGTGTCCCATAGATTTTGGATTGTTGTGTTTTTGTTGTCATTTGTGTCCAGGATGTTTTTATTTCTTCTTTGATCTCTTTGCTAACCCAGTCATTGTTTAATAGCATGCTATTTAGCTCCAAGTGTTTGATTTTTTAAATTATTTTTATTGTAGTTGATTTCTGATATTATGCTATTGTGATCTGAGAAGATACTTGATATGATTTCAATCTTCTTGAATTTGAAGAGACTTTGCCTGTGTCCCAATATGTGGTCTATCTTTGAAAATAGCCCATGTGCACTTGAGAAGAATGCATATTCCGTAGCTTTGGGGTGAAATGTTCTGAAGATGTCAATGAAGACCATCTTATCTAGTGAGTCATTTAGGATTTCTGTTTCTTTGTTGATTTTTTGACTAGAGGATTTATCCAGTGATGTCAATGGGGTATTAAAATCCCCTACCAAGATTGTATTGCTGTCGATCTTTCCTTTGATATATTCCAGAAGTTGTTGTGTGTGTGTGTGTGTGTGTGTGTGTGTGTGTGTGTGTTTAATGTATTTGGGTGCTTCTGCATTATTTTCTGCCTTTCTGAAAGCTTGTAGGATCTTCTTTTAATCACCAGTGTTCTGAAATTTCACAGTAATCTTTCTCTGTGTGGTCTCTTTTCATCTATTATACTTGGACTCAGTGCTGAAATTTATTTCTTTAAAAAATTTTCTTGAGTTACTTTTTGCATGACCCCTCCTATACCAGCCCCATGTTTTGTTTTGTTTTTAATCTTCCTCTTTTTCTCTCTTTTTTCTTTCTGAAACTTTGTTATTCAGTTGTTGAGAACCTTGTGACAGATATGGTGAATTATCTCACATCCTTTCCAACTTCCTTCTACTTTACCTTTGGGTACTACAGAAACTAAAATGCTAACTACTGTATTGCCCAGATTCCTTTGAAGCTAGTGTTCTTGATGTAATTTAGATTTAGCTGTACTTCTTATTCTGTTGGCAATCATGATCGTAGATGCTTTTTACCCTGACCCTGCGACAACATTTGCAGGCATCCCAGTGTTTGGTTAGGGTCAAGGAGCAGGCTGTTTGCCATCCATTTTGCTCATATGGATTGTTGCAGGTACACCCTGGCTTTGAGCCAACAGCAATAGCTGTGACCCTCTGGTCTTGGCAATAGTGACATGCTTCTAGATTTGGCAGCTGTATGTGGCAGTTCGCCACTACAGGAAGCAGTCTCCTGATGTTAGAAGTGGTAGAAGCTCCCTTTGGGGGCTTAGTTCTATGGTGTAATTTGAGAGTCGTACTGAAAGTTCAACCCCAAATCTATTTATTTAGTCCTTACACTGATTGTGTTATTTAATGTATTGTAAGAAGTAATTTCTGCTGAAACTATCTAGCATGGATTTTGTTCCTTGCAAAGGACCATGATCAGTATGATATTCCTGGATTTGTTTCTCTGATTTTTTTCTGTCTTCCAATTCTGTTTTTTTGGAGGAGGGTAGATTTTTTCAACTTTAGTTTTTAACTCTATAATTGAGTTTTTTTTAAAAAATTCACATATACATACACATATAATATCTAAGTATATTTTTTTCTCTGAATATTCCTATCTTATAGCATCCTGTCCTTGTTTTTTCAATAGATCATCTTTTGTTATTTTTCTGATAAGATTTTTTTAAAGTTTTCTTCTTCTTGCACAGTCCCATAGCTTCCTCTAAGTTGCTTTTGACTGTCTGTCTGGGTCCCTAACTTCATGCTAAAGACTTGGCTCAGTGGTCCTTGGTTGTCCGCTCATATTACAAGTAGGACCTTAAAAGCCAATTAGAAGCCCTGAGCATGCTATTGGGTATTACCACCTATGGACTTCCTTCTGGCTATTCTATTGCATTTGGGGAACTTTGTGGTTTTCTTCTTGTCCAGGTCAGCATCCTTGTGGTTTTCTTCTTGTCCAGGTAACAGTCTCCAAAGAAGGATTTTCCAGTCTTCTGCCTGTAAAATGAGGTCTGGCTGCCAGGGTTCTGGGAGACGAGTATGAAAAGAAAAATGAGGGTCACATACAAAGTATAAGCATGTGAATGTTTCTCTGAAGAAAAATTCAACAGCAGCTGTTTTTAGTCTAGAAGGTGTCTGATACCAAGAGGGTTTGAGAAGTCAGGTGCCATGTTTAGGAGCAGAGAAGAGGGTGAGGTATCTAAATGCTTCTGAAACAGACCTGCAACCATTCTTTCCATTTCAGCTCTATTTCATCCCCATCTCAAAGTTACATGATGCCTTAAAATCCTTAGCTTTTGAGAGGTTCTCTATTATAACCTGTGAGCCGTGACAGCACAGCCAAGGGTTCGGTGAGCCTGAGGGGGGGAGGGGAGGTGGGCGACAAACGATGTAGAAAAGACAGACAAAGAGAATAAGCTGGGTCTAGGTGGATCTTCCTGTGCCTGGCTGAGGCCACAGAGAGAGATCCAGAGGCAAGCTGAGCCTTTATTTTATAGCCAGAGGTAAACAAGGTAGTGGTCACCATAGTTACAATGTTCTTGTGAGTTTCACTTGTTTTGGCAGCACTTGCTGCATCTCCCTCAGCCCATTAGCTTCCCAGATAAGATCTAGGGAGCATCATAAGGTCAAGCCTAATTATGCTAAGAGGGCTGTGCCCTCTAAACTGGGACTTGTTTGTGCCTTTGCCAACAGGTCAGTCCCAGGCTTAACCCTATAGCCGCTCCCTACAAACCTGGGTTGTGTTTTAGCTTTTCCAGTATGGGTTTTAGCTTTTGGAAGCCTTTATGGGTCACTAACCACCTATCCATGTGATCTCTAGCTTGCAAAGTTTTCTTGATGTGCACTCTCTTCCATTGTCTGTTCCTTTGTAGGTTTATGCCTTAATTTAAAAACAAAGTCCCCCTGTCATTTTAGTCAGGTTAAAGAGAGACTGCAAGTAAGATGTGTGTGCAGATTATTGGTTTTGACTTGGGAGTTGGTTAACTTTTCTATGACTTGTGAGGAATAAAAGGGTATTGAGTTTTGCTTTTCATATTTTCCATTGATTAGTTATTTAACTTAATTGTGTGTTTTAAACTGTATGCTATTAAATGTGTGTGTGTGTGTGTGTGTGTGTGTGTGTTGTGTGTCTAAGCTTACGATAGAATGGAGAGTAGCTAAAAGAAAAAAATACTATGTGTCCTAAAATATACACCGATTTCTTTCTTTCACTGCCAGTAGGACTTGCTTCAAGCTGTACTTGTACCAAAATTTGTTCTTTACAATGATTTTAATTTACTTAATGGGAAGCATCTGCAGTCAGCATCTCTGCCTTAAACCCCTAGTGTGGAGAAGAGTGATTTTTTTTTTGGTTTTCTTTATTGTGTTTTATGTGATAGGAATTTATATTTTCCATCCAGACAACATGTTTTTTTTTGGCATTTACTGCTGGGGAGTTGTGGCAAATCAGAAATGATTTGCTTGACTTCGGTGAAATCTTTCACATCAGCACATTCTCATTGTTCTTCATTCTTGGTGCCTACAGCAAAGATTTAATAAGCCCTGTTTGCAAAACAAAAAAGAGAAAAAGGGTAGTGGCTCAATGGAAAGCCCGTTAATGTTTCAGACCGATGACTTGGATCCAAATATAGATATTAGGAGGGAGGGCTAATCCAGATGAGGACAGTGATTTCCTCTGAAGCATAAACCTTTTCATTTTTGCTATGAAAAGAGAGATTAAAGTTGGACCATGGACAGTAAATTTAATAGTGACGAGGTGTCCTAAGTATACTGTTCGGTTTCTTTGTAATTTCTTAGTTTCTTTTGATAATAAATTAACAAGCTCAGCATTTTGCAACAAAGCACAAAAGGGTAGAAAAGGGTATATTTAGCATAATAGCTTAGAGGGTTTTTCATTGAGGCCTTGACTATCAAGTGCTCATAAATTTGTGGAAGCAAAATAACATTTCTGCCAAAATGTGTTCTTATTTATGCTTTGAGCCCTGACATCACTTAGGACGGGGCAGAAACTAGATGAAATTCTTTAGTTTTATTCATGTTGGTTGTTTGGAAACATGGCTTATGGGGTCTCATGTTTTCACTGTACGTGATTGGCCACCTCTTTGTGGAGGGCTCGGGAATAGACAATATAGCTTCAGGACCTGTTTGGATTTAAGAAACAGCAAGGTATTTCTAACTAGGAGTCTGGATACTTGCATTTTAATCCAGACTTATATGCCAACTAGTGCCATGGCCTGAAACAAGTCCTTCTGAATTGTTTTATTGGTAATTTTTTAGCTAAGATGCATGTGGCACAATAGTAAAGTGATGTAGGTTTGTGGCAGTCTTACTCTGAAAATCAGATGTAAGTTCAGTCTACTCAAAATACTGGACAGAACATAAATATTTAAAGTTTAAAGTTACATACCAAATCATGAAGGGGAACTGAGTTGTTGGTATTTGACAGGGCAATTAATACCACCAAGATCCCTGAGTAAAATATCGAGAACATCTAATCTGAATTTTTTATGAGGTCTGGATGTCAAATCCCAGAAATGATTATTATGTTAACCAACATTTATTGAATACTTAATATATGTTGGAGATTAAGTATCTTAACCAAAGTCATACAGATAAGAAATGGTAAGTCAGGGACTTGGAGCTGGATCTGTTTAACTCCAAAGCTACGCACTTTTTCACCACTGTGCTGTATTTAAAAAAACTGATACCAATTGAGGATTGTATCAAAAAGTAAACTATCAAAAACAGATAATGCTTCCCTTATCTTTTATGAACGCTAATCCATTAGAGCAGGTAGAAGACTCAGGAAGTTATATACAAAAAGTGTGTCAGACTGTGCTAGTCCAGCTGAGGAGATCGGAGATCAGAGCGAATGAGTAAGGAGACAAGGCAGTGTGTGACCACAGGGAAAACACCCAGGCATATTTTCCCTGAATAAGAGCAAATTCAGGAAGACTACGTTCAAATATCCAAGGATAGTGAAAGGCAAACCAGATTTATTTTCTGGACCTTGAGAAACATGTTTATATATTTCTGTACATGGAATAAACGGGCATCCATCCACAAGAGGTAGTAAAGTTCCTGTCACTAAGTTCAAGTGCATGTATGTCATAGAGGGGACTCACATAGCCAGTGTTTTTTTAGGGTCCTTTTTAATCTAAAAAATACTTAGCGGTCAAAGATATGTAGAGAAGATGGGTTTGGACTAAAAAGAATGAATAGGGAGGAATTCAGGACAAAGGCAAACCTGGAGCTAATATCGTAGAGCAAACTGCTCTTTCTAGTAGAGAAACCAGGAGAATCAGAGCTGGGCAAGTCCTCCATTCTCTGGTCCTTGGTTTTCAACCCCAACCCCTGAGCAGGTAGGGGGCTGGGGGCAATGGTCTCTAAGGCCTGGCCATTGCTAGCATTCTCAGGGTCCTGAGGTGCCTCCCCTGTAGCAACCCAGGCCAGTCTTAGCAATTTGGCCCTGTGGCCTTCAGATACTCCAAATCTTGAGCATAGAAAACAATTACTTTGAAGGCAGAGAGCCTCACCAGAGTAGGAAGACTAGCCTTTTTTCAGCAGCATCCAGCAGAGGTGACAAACAGCTCAGAAAACCTCTCAATTCAAAGATATCAGTTACATGCACTTGAACTTAGTGACAGGAAATTGACTACCTCTTGTGGATGGATGCCCATCTATTCCATGTACAGAAATATATGAACATGTTTCTCAAGGTCCAGAAAATAAATCTGGTTTGCCTTTCACTATCCTTAGATATTTGAACTTGAGTTGTTAATAGCAATGCTTTTGCAGCAAAGTAAAGAAACAAATACCATAGAAGCTCATCCTCTACATTTTCAAGGATGCCACACTAAGTTTTATTGTGCCCTGAGCAACCAGGATAAAGATTTGACACTTTTCCTCCCAAACCGATACATTGTTACTACTTCTTGATTTTTCCATGACTGGGCCAAAGCATATCCCTGACAGGGAAAGCAGTGAAGTCACTCTTGGAAAATCTAGGAAGGCAATTGCGTTTTCTGACGAAACTTGGGGTAGCATGATTCCTTATGTCTTCTCCCTGCAGGACTTTAAAAATATGTGTTTCTTGTGTGACTTTAGACACAAAGACAAAAAACACATCAAGGCACAGTAAGGAGCTTTAAAATTCAATATTTCATTTTGAGTGCACCTCTCATAGGACAAAAATATGAAAATGGAGCATTTGTAGATCGTATTGCAGTCTGCATGCTTTACTGAGTACATGCATATTTTTGGAAAGCTGGCATTGAAGATTGATTTGCCAGGAGAACGCCGCTGATGCCAAGGCATTCTCCGCGGATGTTGGGGGGAAAGGCGTAGGGATGCAGTCTTTGGGATGCCATGTCAGCAGTGCTGACTATCTGTTACCGACTCTCGGCTCAGATAAGCAAAACTTGGTTTTTATTGCTTTTGGAAAGGAGAGCTATATTAGGATCACCATCGTTTGGGAAACAAGACAAAATAGGCTTCCTTCAGTGTGACACTGAAATTTAAAATAAAAACTTGCTGATTCAGAAGTGGAGATATTGGTACCTTCTGTTCCTGAATATCCATGATAAGTGGAAGGTGGAAATCAGGAGCTGTTTGCAGATATTCCTTCAGATCGTTGTAACCAGAATTTTTGAAAATTATGTTTGAAGACATGTTTTGACACTAGGGTTTTTTTTTTCTAGTATGCCTTTCAAGGACTAGCTAAGTCTACAACCAACTTTACTTCACAGAATATATGTGGCTGATGAATCTATTGTATCTCAATGGCTTCCTGAAGCCTCCTCTTTCGTTTTCTTCTCTATAAGATACACCCTTTTTGCAAAGATAGCTAGACAGTTCAGTGCTAAAAAATATGACTGTTTCTTTTTTTTGTAGTTTATCTTTATTGTTCATAGTATTACATATGTCCCCCTCCCCCCCCTTCAGTCCCCTCCATCATGCAACACCCCCCGCCCCAGGCCTACTGCAGTATTTTCTTTGTCCATTGGTTATACATATATGCCTATAAGTTCTTCGGTTAATCTCTTCCTATTCCTCCCTGCCCCCTTCTCTCTGAGATTCATCAGTCTGTTCCATGCTTCCATGTCTCTGGATATATTTTATTCTTCAGTTTATTTTATTCATCATATTCTATACTAGAGGCTCGGTGCATGAATTTGTGCACAGGTAGGGTTTCTCAGCCTGGCCAGTGATCAGGGTGGATGGCGGGGAGGGGCGGCCGGCCGGGGTGAGGGGCCACGGCAGGTTGGCCAGCCGCAGGAGGTTGGTCCGCTGTAGGAGGTTGGCTGTACAAGTGCACTGACCACCAGGGGACAGCTCCTGCATTGAGTGTCTGCCCCCTGGTGGTCAGTGCATGTCATAGCAACCTGTTGACCGGTAGTTCAGTCGTTTGGTCACTTAGGCTTTTATATATATATACTAGAGGCCCAGTGCACAAAAATTTGTGCACTCGGGGGGGGGGTCGCCCAGCCCGGCCAGTGCCCTCTCGCAGTCTGGGACCCCTCGGGAGATAACGACCTGCTGGCTTAGGCCTGCTTCCGGGTGGCAGAGGGCAGGCCCAATCCCTAGGTGCAGCCCCTGGTCGGGCTCAGAGCAGGGC
>NW_005353721.1:226853-254442 GCF_000412655.1 Myotis brandtii
GGCCAGCTTTAGCTCTGAGGCCTTGCTGCTGAAAACATAGATACAATGTTGCGGTCCGAGCCCGGCTGAATGGAAGCCCTTTTCTGGGGTTTTGTTTAGCTTCTTATTTGCAACATAGTATATAGTTGCTTAGAGTTGCAACTGAGAGGCTGGCAAGTGAGGCGGGGAACGTTGGAGGCCGCAGCAAGCAAGCCTCCCTGTTCGCTTCAGTGCCTGGCTGCCGGCCGCCATCTTGGCTGACAGTTAATTTGCATATACTCACTGATTAGCCAATGAAAAGGGTAGCGGTCGTACGCTAATTACCATGTTTCTCTTTTATTAGTGTAGATAAATATATATATACACACATATATATATATGAGATCATGTGATACTTGTTTTTCTCTGACTGGCTTATTTCACTTACCATAATACCCTCCAGGTCACTCCATGCTTTCTCAAGGGGTATTTCATTGTGTAAATGTACCACATATTTTTTTATTCACTTATCTACTGATAGGCACTTGGGCTGTTTCCAGATCCTAGCTATTGTAAATAATGCTGCTATGAACATAGGGATGCATATGTTCTTTCTGATTGGTGTTTTGGGATTCTTAAGATATATTCCAAAAAGTGGGATCACTGGGTAAATGGCAGTTCCATTTTTAATTTTTTTAAATATATATTTTATTGATTTTTTACAGAGAGGAAGGGAGAGGGATAGAGAGTTAGAAACATTGATCAGCTGCCTCCTGCACACCCCCAACTGGGGATGCCCTTGATCAGAATAGAACCTAGGAACCTTCAGTTTGCAGGCCAACACTCTGTCCACTGAGCCAAACCAGTTAGGGCCATTTTTAAATTTTTGAGGAAACTTCCCACTGTTTTCCATAGTGGCTGCACCAATTGGACAGATACATGCAAAAAAAAGTTAAACTAGACCACCAACTTACACCACACACAAGAATAAACTCAAAATGGGTAAAAGATTTAAATGTAAGTGGTAAAACCATTAAAAAAAAACCCAGAGGCAGCAAAATATCAAATATCTTATGTAGTAGAATTTTCACCAATGCAACACCTAGGGCAAGAGAAACAAAGGAAAAAAATAAATAAATGGGACTACATCAAACTAAAAAGTTTCTGCATAGCAAAAGAAACCAGCATCATAATGAAAAGGAAACCCATTGCATGGGAGAACATATTTGCCAATGATACATCTGATAAGGGGTTAATTTCCAAAATATATAAAGTACTCATACAACTCAACAAAAGGAAGACAAACAATCCAATTAAAAAAATGGGCAGAGGACCTAAATAGACTCTTCTCCAAAGAAGACATACACATGGCCAAGAGACATATGAAAAATGCTCAAAGTCACTAATCATCAGAAAGATGCAAATTAAAACGACAATGAATTACTACCTCACACCTGCTAGAATGGGTACCATCAATAAATCAACATACAACAAGTGCTGGTGAGGATGTGAAGAAAAAAAGAGTCCTCATTCACTGCTGGTGGGAATGCAGACTGGTACAGCCACTATGGAAAACAGTGTGGAGTTTCCACAAAAAAATTAAAAATGGAACTGCCATTTGACTATGACTATTTCTTACAGAGAGGAAGAGAGCCTTTAATAAAATAAGATTTTTGTTTTAGTTGTTTCCCCCCTTTTGAACATAACCTGATGTTTTGTTCTTTTATTTGCCAATTATTTAAGAGCTTGTGTTGTGGAAAAGTTCCAATTCAAAATATTTTTAAAAGGCATTCATCTTGAGGAGAATAGGCTGACATTTCCATAAGGTTTTGCAGATGGATCCCAGGGGTATTCAGACACTAAGGAAGAACAAATAACTGGTCAGTGAGTCAACTCTGGAACCAAAACAGCGCGATGGAGACTTCACTGAATCCAGGCCAGCAATTGCAGTGGGTCATTTTTCTATAATAAACTGAATGTTTTGGGAGTTTAAAAAAAATGTCACATTGCAACCTTTAAAAGTAGTCACCATGGGGCCCTGGCTGGGTAGCTCAGTTGATTGGAGCATCATCCCATACACCAAAAAGGTTTCGGGTTGGATCCCAGGTCAGGGCAGGTTGGGGAGGGAACCGATCATGTTTCTCTCTCACATCAATGTTTGTCTCTCTTTCTTTCTCTCAGTCTTAAAAATTATCTTGTTTTGCCCTGGACAGCCTGGTCCAATGGTTAGAGCACCGGCCCCCACACCAAATGTTCATGGGTTTGATTCCTGTTCAAGGGCATGTACCTTAGTTGCAGGTTTGATCCCCAACTGGTCAGGGAACAATTGGGAGGAAGCCAGTCTCCCTCTCCATCTCCCTTCTCCCTTTTTTTCCTCTCCCCTCTCCCCCTCCCCTTTTCCCTTCCCTCTTGCTTCTCCCTTTCTCTCTCTTTCTAAAAAAAAAAATCAATGGAAAAAATATCCTCAGATGAGGATTAACAACAACAAATTATATTATCCTAAAACTCAGAGGAATACTGTATTTTATATACTTTCATGTTTAGTTAAATATGTGTGATTTTATAATTGAGACAATATACATACAGTTTCCTTTTCTAATGAACATCTTTCCATCCCATTAAATATGTTATAGAATTATAATTATTGCATAGTATTATATTATATAAAATATGCCAGAATGTATTTAACCAATTCCTTCTTATTGGAAATTGATGTTATTACCCATGTTTCATTATTATAAACAACTAGAGGCCTGGTGCATGACATTCGTGCACTGGGGAGGGGGGTCCCTCAGCCTGTCCTGTGCCCTCTTGCAGTCTGGAACCCCTCAGGGGATGTCCACCTGCTGGCTTAGACCCACACCCTCCAGACATCCCCTGAGGGGTAATTAGCACTGTCGCAGAGGTGGGAGAGGCTCCTGCCATGAGCCCGGCTTCTGGATGAACAGCGCTACCCCTGTGGGAGCGCACTGATCACCAGGGGGCAGCTCCTGCATTGAGCGTCTGTCCCCTGGTGGTCAGTGCGCATCATAGTGACCAGTCATTCCGCTGTTCAGTTGATTTGCATATTAGCCTTTTATTATATAGGATGCCATCACTTAGCAATGTAATTAAAACTTTGTTCACATTCACTATTATTTCCTCAGGAACATTTTTTAGAAATAGTATTTCACACTCAAAAATATGCAAAGTTTCAAAAATGTTGATAGCTTTTTGGAATGTAAATTTGAATTATATATCAAGTGGAGCTGATTTTATATGAGGGATTATCTGAAAAGTTGAATTTATAGTGGAGAGGTGGTGGCTAGAACTAGCTAGGTGGGAAACTGAGGAAAACCTGAAGTAAGGTTTTTATTTATTTATCTGTTTATTTTTGAAGTTTTACTGAGAACGGCTATGGGTGGGTATGGAACTGGAAGAGAATGACTGAGTAAATGAAGCCCCATTGGGACATATGAAGGAGAGCTGAGTAGATACTGGTCAGTGCAGGCTTTGCAAGTAGAGCTCTACAAACAGGTGGGGCCGGTCTGTGGTTGGGGGTCCTCGTTTCCTTCTGCTGGGTCTGAGGAGGAGGCAAAGGCAAGAGGTTTAGGCTTCTCAAAGTCAGTTAAGTTGGGTCCAGGATTACTTTATATGGAAACTCTCCCACTCCCCCACCCTTATGCTCAATCACCCAGCAGAGGGGAGAATGGTAGGCACTGACTGGCAGTGGCCACTTTGGGTAGGAATCTCTTGAGATAGGTTAAGAGGTGACAGATAGTGAGAGGCAGACCCTGATAAGGTATGGAGAGGAGAGAACTAACACCTGATTTGCACCTTTTAGTCTGTAGGCCACTAGCAACCAATTTTGGACAAATTGGAATGAATCTTTCCACGAATAGAGAGACTCTCCTGTCTGCATTGTGCATGGTCCCTCCAGCCAACCACTGGCCCTTTAAGCACAGTTCCTCTTTCCTACCCATTTGGTAGCTGCACTCCAGGGTGAAGACCAGAACTGTGCCTGCCTCTGACTTTGCAATCATCCTGCCCACAGGTGCCAGCCCAGGTTATCAGCTTTTAGAACTGCATCCATGTTAGTCTTACTGCATCCATGTCAAGTGATTTCCCAGGCTGTCCCCCTGCCTTCAAGGAGCTTAGGTAATTCCAGTAGAGCCTAGATGCCACCATGTCCGGGTCGCTATAAATGGACAGCAGTAGTAAGTTGGGTTTCTGTATTCAGGTATGTGAAATTGGTGAATGTCATCTCTGTTTTTTACTAGACTTGTCATGCTTAACTTTTTCTTCCCCCAGCATTTTCCTGCTATGAAGTTTAGATGCCTTTTCATGATGTTTTGGTTGGAGGCTCAAATGTTGACTTGAGTTTTTTCCTGAAGTCTGCTCCCCACACAGGGATTTGCTCTCCTGGCCTGACTTGAGGAGTGTTCCAATGTCAACTGTATCTACTGGCTGTAGCTCTGGCCTCCCACAACAGCCGGCCGTCAGAAAATGAGGAGTTTCAGGAAGTCAAGGAGTTCCAAGGAAGGTGTAGTGAGAGCTGCCTCTGAGTTTCACTGTTGAATTAATGACACACACACACACACACACACACACACACACACACACACACACTGAATTCAGCCTGAGCCTTTCCCCTAGAGTGCCCAATCTTTTGTTTTGTTCTGGTCAGATTTGTAGAAAAATTCAGAAAGAAAAAATATCTGCACAGCACACTCTGATGGTAACCTCCACCTGCAAAGTCAGGTGTGTGGGGAGGCAGATAGCTGGTTGGTAGGAAAGGGAGAGGAGTGTGCGAACAATGATCTCAAAACCATAGAATAGTATCTGAACAGTATCCTTGGTTTTTGGATTCTCAAAGCAATGAGAAAACACCCTTTCGGTGTATGAATGTGGAAAAGCTTATAAATGTGACTCATCTAACCTTTCAGAAATTGGAGCTGCCCACATTCTGCTCTGTTAAGTCTTCTTCTCTGCCCGCTAGCCATTCCTACTCCTCCCTCTCTTTTGGGGGGGAGTGAGGGAACAGAATTAGGTTTATTATAATTGTTGGTTCATGACACATTCTCGTCATTGATCCATACATGGCCCACTTTTATGTATTTGGTCATTTAAAAAAAAACTTTGCTTTTTAATAGGAACGGGGCTGTTTCCAGATTTTTGCTCTCATGTCTGCCTTTACCTCTCATTTTCATGTACAGAGCCCCAATTCCCAGAACCAGATAACAGGGAGGAATGAGTCACACATCTAAACTGCAGGTCCCACCACAGGGGACAGGGTCCTAGTACTTCTTGTACATCCCCAGCTATGCCCTTCAGAGCTTCTCCTTTTCTACACCCAGTGAACACAAAGGCTTTGATGGGAAAAGTCCCCATCTTACCTGTGGGAGCATAACTGTGGAAGTGAACCAAGTGTTATTGTACCCCTGAGGGGTTAGTAATAGGTTGTGTGTTCTCTGGGAAATTTTCTAAATCTTTGATCATGTTTTTAGATACTGCCTTGTTTTGTTTGGTTTGGTTTTCCTGTGTCAGAAGCAAATTCCCAGTGGGAGCCCAGCACAGGAGACTTTCCACTGGGTTCCCTGGGGAATATTCTAAACAATATAGTGAATTAGGAAGTGTGTTTTTTAGAGTGTTCTCCCAGTACCCTTTAGCACTAGACAACTTGAAATACATTGAGAAGACACACGTCAGTTCAGCAACATCATTTCTTACAAGTGCAGCCAGATCCTTCTCAGAGTACATGGCTGTCAAGCCTAGGGGTAGAAACAGTCACTGTTTAATGGGTGATGAGAGAGAGGGCCCACCAAGAGGACAAAAAGGAACAAAAAGCAAATCATACAAGTGTTGCCCCTGTAAGTGTCTGGGAGCAGGGCAGCCAGATAACCCCCCCCCACATACACACACCCTCAGGAGGTCGCTCCCTCCATAGCCCCCTAGGAGCTGCCCTGCAATTGTTAGGGAATCATTATCTCTGCTGGGCTTTTTATTGTTCACAGGGGACAGCTTGCCAACTGAGATCCTGTTTCTGTTTTATAAAAAGAGTGCCTGGAGCTCAGGGGAAGAAAAGCTATGTGGAGAGGCAAGAAACACTTTAAAAAAAAAGAGGAAGAAAATGGATTCTGTCAAGTTTGCACAGTTCCTCTCCTTTTTTCCTCATCTCTTCTTAAAATAATTGGTTTAGGACTATAATAGAATTGGCATCAAGCAAACCCTGGGAGTTGGTTATCTTCGATGAAGGCAAGTAAGTAAAAGTGTCCCAAATGAGATCTTGGAATGAGAATGAAAAGAAATATTGATCTACAGCCAAAAGCCAGCCTGGTGTAGACAAGGATGAGGGCAGACTTTTTGTGATCAATAATATCTTGATACTAAGTATTTACTCCCATATCAAAATGTATTACAAGAAAAGCATTAGGGTACATTTATTCCTCTCTGTTCTTTTCTTTTTTAAGAAGGAGGAATTCTATTCACATTATATGAAAGACTATAGAGAAGATACAAATGACCATAACAAAACCAACCCTACATATTTTCTACATAATTGTTAATTCCTAATTATTTCATAGGGACGATGACTTGAATAGATAGAAATTTCCTTCTTTTTCACAAAAAGGAACCTGTTTTCTAACCTACTTTAATAGCATGGCTCCTGTGGTGGAAATTTACTTGGCTATTCATTTTTTATTGTTTGTTTTCTTTTTTTTAGAGTTCACATACTTTCATCCTTTTATAGACTCTCAATAATATTCTTTCTCAGGTTTATCATTATAAACATTGAGGCATGTGATGGGTCTGGTCAAACAGTATAATGAGAACTTTAAGTATTTGTACTTTTATAATCAGTCTCTTTTGATCACAGTTTCATTTCAGTAAGAATGGGTATAGGCATAATAGCTCCTCTATTACTTTATATTGCTCACATAAATCTACTCAAGCAGATATCAAACCACCTCCTAACAAGAAAGCAATTGGTGAAGTTGAGTCAGACAAGACGAGGGAAGGAATGGAGTAGATGGACACAGTGGTAGTGAGATGTTTCATTATATTACTTTTGAATCACGTGAAGGTTATTGCCTGCTTTAAAATAAGTAAAATAGAATTTAGAAAAGAATAAGGAGTCAACAGGCACTGGCAATCGTTATAAATGGCTTTGAGGTGCTGGTTAAAGATTACTATATAAAGGCCATTTCGTTCGATTGACAGACGGCTTGCTGACTATCCCTGGATGCCCCGGTGAGTGGCCAGGTTCTCACATGCTCTTGGCTGTTTAACCATGCTGTGTTTATAGAGTTCAGGCTTCTTGGTATTTCCTACAGCTTAAGCAGTACCGATTGCATGTTAGGCCAAATACATACCTGCTAAATTGAATTGAACACTTTTAAGCTGGAGTTTTGTGAGAGGGGAAGCCAAGCTTAAAAAGGTAATATATTTTGATAACCCCTGACATAGAAGAAAATTAAGGAAACCAAACAAGCTCAACATTTTCAGCTCAAAACACTAGTTAGCTGTGTGTTAAATTATACTGCCAAAATTCATTCACTTTCCATTTGCATCCGATTCATCATTGCTCTCATTTTTAATGTTCTTAAACATTACCTGTTGAAGCTGTTAAAATCCAGTAAGTGCCTTCACAAACCCAATTAAATGCCCAATTACCAATTTTAGGCTCTTGACTTCCATTTTTAAATGAGATGAACCTCGCCCTTGCAGCTGAATTGTTAATGAATGACAGATCTCAAAGGAAGTAAGATTTTAAGTGTTCTCAAAAAACAGTGTTCTCACTCAGGAACATTGTTTTCACATTGCTGCTGCTACATCAAACTGCGCGTGCTGTCCTGAACTAGTGTTGAGTTGTAACTGTGGGTGTCCTTTCAAGAAGAGGAAGAGAATTGAGGGCAAACAGGAGTCATTGGAGCCTGAGTAGGGGCACTGGAATAATTTCCTTTTCAAGAAAATAATAGTGCCTTTATGCTGAGGTCAGGAAGCAAGACCAGGAAGCCTGGAGCTCTGCTTTTGAATATAAATATGTATTTAACAAGATTACTTCCTAAACATTGAGTTTGAGCATAGAGGAGTGTCCGGGATTCTTGGACAGGAAATGGTTGTCTTGCGATTCATCCCAGGTCAAGGTAATCTAAAAGAAATCAGCAGCTCTCTGGGTGGTCTCATTTCTGTTCTTGCAGAGTGGCCCTTCCCAGTCAGTAGGGTCCATCTTTCTAGTTATGGAGGCACAAGGATGGTTTGGCGGGTAAATCAGATCTGCTTTGCTTCTCTTTTCTTGATCCTTCTGAGCCCTCTCCATCCTTCTGGCTACAGCCCAGACATTACCTCTTTCATAAAGAAGCTGTCCTTCATGCACCTAAAACCTACCCGTCACCCCACTCCCCCACGTGATTTAGTATGTGTTTTTCCCTCCTTCAGATGCCTAATTATACGCTTGCTGGTGGTAAGAAATAAGCGGCATGGTATTTATCATGTCCTGCCTTGTATTTTAGCGCTTAGTGACTTGTCCTTTCTTTTCTGAGAGGCAAACTGGCTGAGGAGTAGGGCTGTACTTGAATCACCTTGTCCTTATTTCCACCTCTCATCTCGTCTCCCTTTCCTCCGCCCTCACCCCTTGGGCAGCACTTTCCTTCGGTGCGCACACAATAAATGTTCATGGACTGAACGTTATTTGTGCCTTTGGATTTGTCCCGAAGAATGGAATAGCCCCACTGCTTTATGATCCAAGTGTTAGTAGTTGAAATTCTTCTTAAGCAAAGGAGAAAATTTACATAAACATCTCATATTCAGCTGTGATTCCCTCCGGGGAAATTTAGGAAAGTTATGAGCATAATATTTTGCCACTCCCAACAGAATATTTTTCTCATACTATGAAACTCCCTTCCCGCCAAGAGGGCTCCCCTGGCCACCCCTCACCCCACAATTCAGCAGCCATGCAGAGGGAAACAGCAGGCTGACAGTCCTGACAGTCTCTTTGATTAAGAAGTTCAGATGAGTCTAGAAAAATGACTAGGTAGAAGGAATTGAAGATATCCCTTTTGTGTTGGACATTTGTTAATGAATAGATATTTTACATTTTCTGTTTTTATGTGAAAAGATCAACCTTAATTTTTTTTTTATCTACATGATGCCTTTCTCTGTGTTCCTCATGAATGAGAAGTCTGGACTTGAGAGAATGGGCATCCTAATGTGCAGAATGTATGTATGTGACCTATAGAGCCATAGGGTGTTAACATTAGAAGGAGCTCATAGCATCCTTCTAGTCTAGCTTCATCCTAGAAATGATGAAATTAAGACCCCAATAGTTGAAGGCACGTGTCTAAAATGCCCATAGACAGGTAGGTGGAGTGGGCACAAGAACAAGAGCACACTCCCTCTCCCCCTCTCCCCAATTCTCTCTGTCTGAGGCCTCCTCCCCCTCAGAGTCCTCACTGCGATTCAGTGAGCCACAGTCCACTGCTCATGATACAAGGTTCGTTTCCATGTAGAGCAGCTTTCTTCGCAGAGGGGATCACTTGGTTTCTAGGTCAAACCCTGGGCCTGTAATGCTGTTTTAGTCTATGACAGCACAGGTGAGAACTACAGGGTGATTTGATACCAGAAACCTTGGCCTCTACTGGAGAACCATTTTAATGAATATTTCCTTCTGACAAGCTGTCAGGAGGGAGCATTGCGCCCTCTCAGGAGACAACGGGTTGACTGTGGCTCTTTAGCAACCTCCCAGAAGGAAACATGTTATGTATTCTCACATAAATTTACTTTGTCATCTCAGTCAACCACTCATTATTATATCTGAAAGAATAGCCATTTAATTCACTTTATTATCTCAATTAAGATGACCTTCCACCCATGGCAATGCAAGAAGCACACTAGCTTTCTGCTTTGCTTATATTGTGGTAAACTTATTTACATTAAGGGCTAATTTGGGTTCCAGCTGTATGTCTCCAAAGCCTTTCAAGCATGGTGGCCAAGATGGGATGGATGGGATGGAGCCTGTGGCATGATGTGCTACTTACCTGTGGGTGGAACTAGGGCAAAGTGTTTTTGACATTCACCTTTTGAACATGCCTAAAACAACTCTCTGTGGAGAACCAGAAATGAAGCCAGTAGTATAATGAATTCCATTATAACACAAATCTGACATCAGGGCATAAACACTGGACACCAGAATCAGACTGACTATCCCTCTTGTCAACTCCAGCTTTGATATACAGCCTGGAGCCTGCCCCCTCAGTTCTGACTATGGCCAGTCAATCTTCCTTGCACCCTCAAAAGGAGGAGAGAAGGAGCAAGCACTGTCCCAAGGATAAAGTAGGTTCTCTCCCTCTCTTTCTCTTCCTCTCTCTCTCTCTTAAAAATTGCCATTACTTAAGATTTAAAGTGCCTTTTGGAGTACTCAGTAATTGTTAAATTGAGTTTGCAATCCTGTGAGTGCTTCCTTATTTATGGTGCAGCAAAATTGACAGTGGAGGTCTTCAGCACCTGCACATCAGTATTAGGCATCCCAGCTCTTCGAGGTCGGTGCAGTGGTCTATGGACTGTTAGACATATTGTCTTAAGAACAGAGTGTACATAGGAGTTTGGGCATATATGGCCGGGTCTGTCATGTATGGACACTGCCCTTATGAGTTCTTCCCCCACACCCTCATTGTTCCCATCAGTCAAGGAAGTATGAGATGAACGTGCATCTGCAGAATGAACCTCTTTCCAGAGGATTCCTCAGAAGAAGGGAGAAAAAGTTCATGGCTGTGGTTCAGCACAAAGGAGAAAAAACATACGTGCCATGCAAAAGGCAGGGACCATTCCTGTACTTCCTTCTACAGGGACTCCATGATGCCTCAAGTCCAGACATGGAAGTCACTGTTCCCATTTGTCCATTTCATCCGAAACCTGAGCTGGTCACATTGTGGCTGTTTCCACCTTTACTCTCTTCCCTCTGGAAATGTGGCTTTTTACAATTCATTTGGTACTTGAGAGAGTGACTCTAAGTGTGTACCCCTCCTTTTCTCTAGCGGATCTGTTCCTTCTCTTTCTTTGAGTCTCCCTTTAGAACTTGCCTCCTCTGAAAACTGTCCCAGCTCTTCCAGCCTGTTGAACCCTCCTTGGGCATTGAAATATAATTACATTTCTTGCTTGGTAACCTGAAAACTCTTAATAAGCAGGAACTCTATCTAATTTTGCCTAGAGTGCCAAAAAAACTAATTCATAAACAACAACAAGACTCTACTGCAATATTATCAGGTAATGCATTTTCATTTGAGGGAGCCTCATGTGTTCTGAATTGAGAACGTTTGAGAATTCCTCAAAACTTAGCTGAAACTTCCCTTTGCACTGCCTATTGGAGAAAATGCTTCCTGAGCAAATGTATAGAATGATACAATATGTACAAACAAGGTTTAACCTATTAAACTTTCTTTCTCTTAATTTCATGGTTGACAGCATTACAAATGTTCCCCCGTTTTTCCCCTTTGACCCTCTCTACCCTGCTTCTGCCCCCTCCCTAGACCCTCCCCTCACTAATGTTTGTCCATGGGCTATGCATATAAGTTTTTTATTTGATCTCTTCCCATTACCCCCCTTCTGAAATACATCAGTCTGTTGCTTGTTTCAATGTCTCTAGATCTGCTTTGTTCATCAGTTTATTTTCTTCATTAGATTCCACATATGAGTGAGATCATGTGATACTTGTCTTTCTCTGACTGGTTTATTTTGCTTAGTATACTACTCTCCAGGGCCCTCCATGCCATCTCAAAGGGTAAGAGATCCTTCTTTTTTATAGCTGCATAGTATTCCATTGTGTAAATGTACCACAGATTTTATATCTATTTATCTGCTGGTGGGCACTTGGGTTGTTTCTAGATCTTAGCTATTGTAAATTGTGCTACTATGAACACAGTGGTGCATATATTCTTTCTGATTGGTGTTTCAGGGATCACTAGGTCAAATGGCAGTTCCATTTTTAGTTTTTTGAGGAAAGTCCACACTATTTTCCATGGTGATTGTACCAGTCTGCATTCCCACCAGCGGTGTAGTAGGGTTCCTTTTACTCCACATTCTCACTGTCACTTGTTATTTGTTGATTTATTGATGGTAGCCATTCTGGCAGGTGTGAGGTGGTACCTCATTTTAATTTTAATTTACACATCTCTGATAATTAGTGATGTTGAGCATCTCTTCATATGTCTCTTGGCCTCTTGTATGTCCTCTTTATAGAAGTATCTATTTAGGTCCTCTGCCCATTTTTTTAATTGGGTTGTATGTTTTCCTTTTATTGAGTTGTATGAGTACTTTATATATTTTGGAGATTAACCCCTTATCAGATGTATTGTTGGCAAAAATATCCTCTCATGCAGTGGGTTCCCTTTTCAGTTTGATACTGGTTTCTTTTGCTGTGCAGAAGCATTTTAGTTTGATGTAGTCCCATTTGTTTATTTTTTCCTCTGTTTCTCTTGCTCTAGGAGATGTATCTGTGGAAATTCTTCTATGTGAGATGTTTGATTAACCTATTAAACTTTAAAAACTTTGCAGTTTAGGGTAAATCATTTGCTTGCAAACTGTTCCTTTGTGTTCCTAAATTAGATTTAGCACAGCAAAGTTCTAAAATGAGTGTTACAGAGAAATATCATAGATGTTGTGGGAAGAGAGTGTGGACTAGACTGCCTAGGCAAGGCTGGCAGAGGGAGGATCTGAAGTTGGCCTGTGAAGGATAGGCACAGTTTGATTTGCAGGAGGTGGCCCTAAAGGTGTCCCAGCCTGAGAATTTACATGGGCAGAGCCAGGCAGACAAGATGGGCTATGATGTGTGGAAGGCCCTGGGAGGAACCTGGCTTTTTGGTGGTGCCAGGGTTCTGGTGGAGTAGAAAGTGAGGTTGGATAGAGGTGAGCATTCAGTACCCAAGGACACTTATGACCCATTGCAGTAATTACTTACAGAATTAAGCATTTGTTTTTCTAAAAATAAGTTGTATAATTTACACTGAAATTATAAGGGCTTCTAAATGGTTTTATCTATCCATCAGGATAGCATCTTCTGAGTGTGATGAGATGATTGACAGCAATGGGGAGAACTTTCACTCAGAGCCATGTGCACAGACTTCTTTCTAAGTGTGAGGACCTAGAGATGATGGTCTGGTATCGAGAGGGCAGCCTTGCAATACATCTGGGCTGGACACTGGCTCCACCCTGTTGAACTCTCAATGACATTAATGTCCTTAGCAAAGGAAACATGCATGAGAGAAGCTTTGATTCTATCCTTGTAACAACAACAGACCCTAACGTGTCCTTTATGTGTATCAGTCATTTCCTCAGAGTCTACTTAGAATTGGCATAGTTTGCTGGTGCTTATGGTTTTGTGATGGCTGCATGATGTATGCTACACAGAGTCACAAGTGCCTTGGACATCTGAAATGTGCATGCCCAGCATCATATATGATCAGTGATTACAGGTATGAAATCACTGGAGCCAAGAAAATATTCAATAAAAAAAATAAAAATAAACACTTGGATACTGTGGCCTGTCACTTTACTTGTAATTCTTGACTCGCCAAAATTCATTTGTCTTTTATAGTTTTTTTTTATATTTTACTTTTTGTTTTACTTATAAATGAGTATCCTCTGAGGCCCACTTGGACTTCCTGTTTATACTAGAGAGAGGGTGAGAGTCTGTAGATTTGTTGATAGACTAAAATTTGAGTTTGGAGAAGTAAATCTTTGTGAGAATGTTAGCATAGTTTAGTTTCTCTGTTTATCTGTTTAATATTGATAGTTCCTGGGGAGTTTTCCATCTTCAAAGAAGTGCCAGCACCCCTTGGTTATAAGTTATGCTGAAGGCTCAGTAAAGATTAGTTAAGAAATGGCTCTATTGGCAGTGGAGATTTTGGCCTGTGGAGTAGGACGGAGACAATTTGGTGCAAATTTGTATCTGGTCGAGAAAGTCCTCCATAAGGATATCTGCAGAGATAATAAAGAGGTTGATCCTTTTAGCAGTTAATGAAATGAAGAGATACAAGATTATGAGTAAAGACCCTTAGGTAGATGCAATGCCTTGTATCTCACTTGTCCCAGAGAGGAGAAGTCTTACAAATTTTGTACTTCTGATGAGTGGAACAAGGTGAGTATTCTGAGTTAATTGGCCTGGACCATCATATTTGAATGGACTGGAATTTAGGTTAAGGGAAGACAACAGACTTTCTGAATTAGTGATCCTAATATTTAGAAAATGTGATCTGGTCTTAACATAAGCCCTCCAGGCACCATCCAGTGGTGAGGTTTGCCTGGAAAACAGCAGCATGGTACAATGGCCCACAAACTATCATTTGCTTCTGCAGGTAGTAAATATTCAGCTGGTTACTGCATTATGAGAGATCTGATGACCTTTGGACCCCTCACATTGTCATCTGGCACATTCCTGATGTATAGCTTGACAGAACAAGACCTATAGCACATACTCAGCCTCTCCATGGCAATCATTCAAACCATGGCAAACTACCAATTACACCTACACAGGCAGACTTCATGCAAAGTCTTTCATTTTGTATCTTTATTTCCAATGCCACACTTCCCATTTTTAACAACTGCATTCCGCGGATATCCATAGCCTTCATTCAACACATATTCAGTATGGATTCTTACTGCATGCAAGGCAATCTGCTAGATATTTGACTGTACTTTGAATGCAAGTAGGGGATGGAGAGGGGGAAAGAGGCAGAAACCTTGCCTGTACAGTATTAAATTCTTTAGTGAGGATGGGAAATAGCTTCTCTTTCCCAAGGAGCTTAAAATGGGCTTTTACCTGCCATACAGAAATAATGACAGAAAGGACATAATAGGATGTAAAATATTGGTGTGGGTTGTAGAGAAAAATAAGTTTAAAATGTCAAATATTATTTTCTAATCTCTTTGAAATGTGGCCAAACATTGGGTCTATAAACACTCGCAATAGATAAATAAGAGGACTATAAGCATGCAGCATCATGGTTTTACAAAATACTAGCATACCCAAATAGGAATCCAAACCAATCCAATGCTCAGTGTGACCTTGCTGCATTGTGTTGGCCATTTTTAAATGGTTCTACTTGGGTCTGGTTCCATGTCTAACAAGGAGCATGGAGAACTCAGTAGGACCCATGGAGGTCCACAGGAGGTGGTGATTGAATAAGAAGACCTTAAAAGATGACTTTTAAGAATGTGAAATGCAAATGGTTTTTCTTACAACCTAAAAAGAGAGTTTATCATCATGGAACGTCTTCACTATTAGGGTGAGTTATAAATTATTATTACAGAGGTAAAAGAAATTAGAAAAAGAATCTATGTAAAGTAGCTAAGCAGATAACATGCCCAAAGGAAAGATAGGGATGAAGAATAAATATCTTACGACTCTATAAATCTGTATTATCTTGATTATATAGACAGAAGCGCAAACCATATATGTAAAATCAGTAAGTGAGTTTTAGTTATGTCAATTTGTTGTAACAAACTGAACAGAACTGGAACTTGTACATTAAAAGAAGGCAAAGCATTGCTTTTGAGGAGCCAATATAAGTCATATTTTTTAGTATTTTGTTGATCTAAGGAACTCACATATTTGGCCCCTGGTTATAAGTGCTAAGTTTAGTTTTAAAACTATTATAGATTACCTTGCAATGCAAAATTGGTGACTTCTGCCCCAAATTTCACTCAACATACACTGAAGTTTAGGTATCAAATTAATTTTATGCAAACAGTTTGAGAATTCAAAGTTAGTGGGTCCACTTACTGGCATGCATACTCCTTCAATAAATGTATTCTCTGCCTCACACAAACTCTATCCATAATGCTTGCTCCTGCAATTCATTTTTTTTTTCAGATAATGGCTTTTACTTTCATAGTGAAAGAGGCACAGTGACATCCAGTAAAACAGAGGAACTGCACTCCATAGTGTATACTCCCAAGGGTTGGGAGCTCTATCCCTGAGCCCCAGGGAAACAGGTTAGTGACCACATTCAGGTTAGTGAGAGCAGCAGCTTCTCTCTTTGGCATGGAGTGATGGCCCAGTATGTGACTGCTATCTGATTCAGATTGGCTTTAGCTGAATAACCTCTGATCTAGATCAGAAGTCTGAGGGAGAGGACAGATAGCCTGGGACTAGCAAGTGGAGGCCTGTGGACATCGTAACCAGCTGAGTTCTGAGAAGAGCTGATGTATCAATAGTTGCCTCATCTCCTTAGGACAGTTTGTCCTCCAGTTCTGGTCTGATAGATGTGGAAATTATCACTGGGGAATTAGAGAAATCTGAGCATATTACCATTCATTCAGCACCAGAGAGTCTGCTGTTTATTCCTTTTGTTCTGAATATTCATCCAGGCTGTGCTATTGAAAGATCTCCAGGGATTTTTCTTAGGAAGGAGTCATTTAGCACAAGTGGCATCATTTATTTCAGAAATGATTTGTAGGTTGTTACATAAATACTAATGAAGTACATAACAATGTGTTCCGCCTTGGAATTTGCAGCAGTAGCCACCGAGGGGCTGACTCTCTGCAAGAGGAGCAGCTCTTTACCAAGTTAGAATTTGTCGTCAGGTGCACCTGGTTATTCTTTTTATTTTTCTTCCCCACATTGCCTTAAATAACCCAGAAAGGAAAACAGGCATAGCCAAAAAGAGAGTAGAGCGGGTGAGATATTACTAACCACAGTCATCAGTACATAGAGTAAATCCTTGATTATTTCTGATGGGAATGGTGATATTTCTTGTGATACATATTTGAGTTAGGACTGAGTAAGGCACCCTACCAGGTGCTCTGAAGTACACAAAGACATAATTTTTAACAAAGTGCGATGTTCAATAAACAAGGGCCCACAGTATACTAGGCTTTGGGGTATGAAGATGACTAGAACTTGGTGATGACTGACTTTGAGGATTTCTCAGAGTGGAGGTGGGTCAACAGCTATGGAGAGTGGGACACGCTGTTCCCTTTTCTCTCTCTCTCCACTATTGCCATCTGCTCTAAGCCACTGTCTCCTCTCTCCTGGAACACTGTAGTACAAGTCCCTAGGTGGTTTTTTTGCTTTCATGCACACTTCTGCCATGACTTGTTTGCCCAACAGCAGTTGGCTAATATATTTTTAAATGCAAATCATATCTTGTTACACTCCTGTTTCATGCTTACAAAGCCTTGTACAACAGGGCCTTCAGAATCTGGCACTTGCTTGCATCCATGGCCTCATTCCCTTTTTCCTTTTCTCAGTGTTGTGCTACGCTGGTCTTCTTTCTCCTCCTTGAACATGTCAAGCACGCTCTTTCCACCTTGGAGCTTTGGCTGTTGTGCCCAAAAGCCTTGTTGTGCCCAAAAAATGCATGAAGGCTAGATTATAGGGAGGGGTGCAATTAAACAAGAAAGATGAGGACAGAAGAAAAAGCCATTGGGTTTTATAATTTGAAGGTGTTTTCATTTTCATGGGGGAGTGTTTGGAGAGGTGATAAGGTGGCAGGGAATTGATGGGTTGAGTGGTGGGTGGGTAGTAAAGCAGTAGAGGCACTAGGCACATAAACTCTGTCCTTTCACCACCACATTTCTCAAAAGAATGAATAGGGCTTGAGGACTGGCCTTATCTATTCAAGATTTTCATAGTAATAGGAAAAGAAAACATTAAACACACTCACAGGCAGAGTGAAAAAACGCTGAAAAGAGGGAGCAATGGAAGCTTTGAAGCAGAGGGGTAATTGGAGAAAGGTTCCAGAAGAGATGGACAGGAACAGGACCATGAACCCAACTGGAGAATTTTGCAAATAGGATATACTTACAAGTCCCACAGGTAGATTTTTTTTTATAAAAGCAAGTGTCAGAATTACATTGAATAAATTCCCTTCTGTTCTGGGAAGGGAATTTATATGTTGAAATCCTAAACCCCAATGTGATGGTATTAGGAGGTGGGGACCTTTAAGAGGTGATTAGGTCATGAGTGTGAAGCTCTCATGAATAAGGTTAGGGCTCATATAAAAAGGATACCCCAGAGAGCTCCCTTTCCCCGTCTGCCATGTGAGGACACAGTGGAGAAGACAGCTATAAACTAGGAAGTGGGATCATACCAAACACTCTATCTGCTGACACCTTGATCTTGGACTTCCCAGCCCCTCCAGAATTATGGGAAATAAGGTTGCTTGTAATTGTCCCAGTCTATGATACCTTGTGATGGCAGCTCAGATGGCCTAAGAAAATTTCCAGGTTTGCACACTGTTTCTCTGTTTGTGGGTGGTGTGATTATTACAGCAACTTTGGAATCCCCTAAGTGGGGCATGTGCTGAGATGTAACTATCAGGGTTAAGGATTTCAAATTGGTAGCAGTTCTCAAGCCCTTCCATAATTATCATCATTATTATTATTTTGGTTTACTTTTTATTAAGGTATGACACATATTGCAAGGTATGAAAATATTTTTACATATATATTTTTTATTGTTGATGGTATTGCTAATGTCTCCCATCCTCCCTCCTTACTCTTTTCCTCCCAGCTCCTACCCACTGTTGGCATACATCCTTCTTGCTCTGGGGAAGTCAATTTGTTGTTCTGTTCCAGCCTTCAGCTGATTGGCTGAGACCCGCTCACATTATGGAATGCAATCTACATTACTCAGAGCTCCCCAATTAAAAAATTTTTTTAAACACTCGCCCACCTGGCATGACTCAGTGGTTGGGCGTCGACCTATGGACCAGGAGGTCATGGTTCGATTGCCTCCTGTATGCAACCCCCCACTGGGGATTGAGCCCGCAACCTGGGCATGTTCCCTGACCAGGAATCGAACCAGTGACCTCTTGGCTCCTGGAGGACCATTCAACCGTTGAGCCACACCGGCCAGGCTCCCAATTTAAATATTAATCTTATCCAAAAACATCCTGACAGAAGCATCCAAAATAATGTCTGACCAAATATCTGGGTACCATGGCCCTGCCAAGTTGACACATAAAATTAACCACCACAGCTAAACTCTTATTAATTTTCCTGATTGCTTTAGAGTATTTATACATCTTTAATTTAAGTCATGTATAGTATAGTATAGTAGGAATCTTCTAACACTTCACTTCCCTTTCTCCCATCCTGACCTTCTTGCTATTATTGTCAGACATTTTACTTTTTCATATGTTATAAAGTGCATACTACATTGTCATTTGGAAGCAAGCATTGTTCATTCTAGGACTAATTATTCCTCACGAATAGAGCAAGATCCTGAATTTCACTGGTTTTCCGGTCTGGCTGGTGGGCACAGGCACTATGCCCAGCCCTGTGTGAGCATGAGTATTGTTTCCCCTATTCGTTTTGAGTGGTTCTTTCTCTGGCCTCAGATCACCTCCTAACACACAAGTGGTGAGAAGTACTCAGCTAAGTACTTGAGGCAGAATCTCTGCAGATCCCTGGAGTTCTTCCTCACTTTGGTCTCCCTGGGCTCTGAGCTCTGTCTCTTCAGCTCAGGCAGTCTGCCAGTCTCTGCCTGGGTTCCTCCTCCTTGTGCCACAGCCTGGAAAACTCTACCAAAGCAGTAAATGGGGGCAGTTACAAGGCTCACCTCATCCATTTCCCATATCACAGGGGTCACTGTCTTTCATTATTTCATATATTTTGTCCATTTCTGGTTGTTTCCAGCAGAAGCAGAGACATAGCACTCATTTCTGTTGTGTAGATACAGGGTTAGAATTGCTGAGTCATAGAGTATATGCATGTTTAGCTTTAGTAGATATTGCCTAGAGTTTACCAAAACAAATTAAGCTAATTTTAATTGTATACTGATATAATTGACATTCGTTTATCCTAAACATGTTGCCAGATTTTATTCCCCAGTTTAACAGAGTAAAGAGTGAAGGTGACAAGTTCTTATTGACATCATTCACTGCTTTTAGAACTTCAGTGGTGTACACCCTAATATAAAATGTATTATTAAAAGTATTGAGAAAGTGGTGGTGGTGGTGATGAGGGAGGAAAGCAGAGAGACCAGCTACATCTGTCTTTGCTTGACTGACAGTCGCAATTATATTTGACAGTTATGTTTGCTAAGTAATAACAGCTTTGGTTTTTTTAAAAAAACCTAGTGATATTATATGTTTAGTACCTAGTCCATTAGAAAATTCTCTGTTGCTCTGCTTCCTTTGAGTTTCTCTCTCTCTCTCTCTCTCTCTCTCTCTCTCTCTCTCTATCTCTATCTCTATCTCTCTCTTCACATTGAAAGTGATCCATATTAAAAGATTGTGCTCAGCAGTAGGGTGTAGGGTATCGGGGTGAGGGGCACAGTGCCCCTCTTCAGAGCTGCTGAGGGACAAGGAAGTGGAGACTGCAGAAATGGTTCAATTTTTTCTCACTGGAAGGAGTATTTGAGCTCTAAGAATGCTTTTTAGCAACTCTTCCAGGTTAAATATGTATTGAATTTCTACCAAGTATGACATTTTCCTGAAGAGAGTTACTGTTTGGCCTATACTTTTCAGTATGTAATGGCTAATGTTAAAGGAAAGCATAACATTGAAGGAGCCTCTTTTTCACGTTTTTATTCCCAGCCTTTGAGCTTCTTGTGTAATAATTTAATTCATTCTTGAGGCAGGTCGCTGTTTCTTTTATGTCTTTGTCTTTAGATTCTCTGTTTGTAAACCTCTCCTAAGAATAGATCAAAAATGATGTTTACAGCTGTTCCCAGAATTGAGGAAGTAAGAACAGAATATGACTTTCAGACTGTAGTTAACCCTTTCTGTCATCTCCATTTGATATTACAGTATTTAGTATTGGATTTTATCTCTTTCAGAGCCAGCACAGTTCTCACAGATCTAGGCATTTAATCCCTTGGCTTGGGCCTGTTTGCTTGTTTCACAGTTATGCTATACTAGGGGCCCAGTGCATGAATGCATGAATTTGTGCACCTTGACAGGAACTGTGGACCGTGAAGGTGCAGTAGGCACAGGGGCGGGTCTCAGCCCATTCTCTGTGCCCCTGCCCAGCCCCTCCTACCGCGGCCCTCAGTGCCAGGTGCAAGTGGCGGCTCCGGCGCCACCTGCAGGTGTGAGCGGGCTGGCGCTGGCAGTGGGTGCAAGTGGGAGTGATGCCAGCAGCAGGTGCAAGTGCTGGGCGCGCCGGAGCAAAGAATTTTTAGTAACCACCAGAAGCTCACTCCAATGACAGCAACAGGCACCCCGCCTTGGTCTGGCGCCCCTGCTCACCTGCTCCACTGTCCCACTGTGGAGCCAATGCCCACCGTGTTCCGCACACACCCCCTGGTGGTCAGCGCATATCATAGCAACTGGTTGTTCTGTTGTTCCACCATTCGGTCTATTTGCATATTAGCCTTTTATTATATAGGATAAATTACATTCTATACCCTTTCCATAGAAAGTATGAAGTCAGCCTGTCTGGCATGGCTCAGTGGTTGAGTGTTGACCTATGAACCAGGAGGTCACAGTTCAATTCCTGGTCAGGGCACATGTCTGAGTTGCAGGCTCGACCCCCAGTGTGGGGCGTGCAGGAGGCAGCCGGTCAATGATTCTCTCTCATTACTGATGTTTCTATCTCTCTCTCCCTCTCCCTTCCTCTCTGAAATCAATAAAAATATTTTTTAAAAAAAGAAATTCTGAAGTCACAGCAACTAATAATAACCAGGTTTTATAATTCATTGTATGTTTACCCTTCACCCAAAATGTATGCAAATTGGTTTTATCCTCAGGTCTATGGGGAAAAGTCTATGGAAGTTAAAAACATCAAACACAATGGGAAGCCTTGGCTTGCTGTATCTCAAGCCTGAAATCATGTTTACAGGGAGGCTGAAACCAACAGAATAATCACTTAAGAGAAATGCTGCTAGAATAAGGATTGCAGGAAAATAGGTTTTTAAAGAGATATTAACCCCAAATTTATCTCCTAGTCTCCTGATATTTCTGTCATTTTTTGGTTTTTACCATTTTCTCTACTCTCCCTAGTTATCAGATACTGCTCTTGTCTAATAAGAAAATAGTTCAAATCCCTTGAAACTGTGGCCTGATCTGAAAACAGGACAATTGAACAATTGAATTTTTGGTATATTCATGATTGCTGGTCCAAACACGAACTGTTTTTCCTTTTGTTGGAGAGCCGTTCATTCATTTGTTCACTCATTCATTTGTGCATGGGTACCTGAAGTGCCACTGGTTGTGTCAGTTTACAGTATTGAAGACTTGGTGGTGCTCGTCTGGAGAGGGCAGTGCTTGCTGTGGGGAATTAGAGCCCCCTGGGGATTAAGCTTCCTGATTTCAGACTAAAGATTTAACAGCCCAAGACTACCTATGCGAGTGTACGTGAACCTGTCATTGACTTGAAAAGTAGAACACCCTTTCAAAATAAAAATCTACATATTTTTACAGTTTAAAAAAAAATAAAACTACAAACAGGGTAAAGAAGATTACAATTAGAATAGATTAGGTTTTAGAAGTTACAACTAAATCTCATAATGGCATGTGACATAAAAGTTGCACATTTCAAAATAATACCGCCTCCTTTTTGGCAATTTGGAAATATAATATGACAACCAGATAATACTTCCTATAAAGTTAGTATAGGGAGATTGCTTGCTCTACTAATATGTAGTTGTTAACTACCCTCCATATGGTGCTGTACCTTCATATTAAGAGCATCATTCCCAAGGAATGATTGATGCAAGATATTTCTTATTCTTCTCCTTCCACTAAAGGACTTACCCAGACTTCTGTACTTGAAAGCAGTTTCCCATATAAATGGTTGCTTTTTCAGTATCCATTTGGAGAAACTTCTTAGACTTTCAATCTCCTTTCCCCCCTCCCCTCACTTCTTCCTCCAATTTGGAGATGAGGGTGTGATGTAAGTCCAGGCCTAGAAACTAGTGGTACCAAATAAGGAATTTTTTGTGTGGCATATTTTCTTTGTAATTACCTCTTCTATAGATTAAGGAGGTCTGCCTTTATACCTCAAACCCTGTGCCCTGCTTCTTCCTCACCCCGCCCCTCCCCCTTTGAGTTAGTAGAGCAGGGACTATTGAAAGAATGGCATCCTACATTCTTCCCCACTGGCTTGTGCTCAGACTGAAATGCCACCACTTTTGTTGTTGTGTCTGTTGTTTGGGTTAAATTTTTTTTCCTAAAAACATACAGATTCAAGAATATCGTTTCAGGCTCATTTGGGTCCTGTCAGCAACCTGGCCAGCACCTCAGGTGGGGAGTGGAAGGAGAGGGCCCCAAAGACAAACTTGGCCATTTCATGAATTGGTCTTAGAGGCATGGAGTCTAAACTATGTCCTAAATGATGACACGCTTTGAGAAATACTATGAGAAGCAAACGATCAATGCTGTGGTGAACGCACATGCTCTGTTTCCCACTGACTACAGCAGGGATGGTGTTTCTCTATTCTGAATGTATTTGAGGTAGCAATGTAGGTATTTTTGCTTCTAAGCTTTGTACACATTCAGCCATCTCACCAGATAAAACTGCTGATGCAGCCTCCGACCTGATACTTATTTCTCCATAGATACTATTAAATCCACCTAGACATGAGAGTTTTGGAAGAGCCTTAGGAAACCAGTTCTAAATAATCATTTCTCACCTTTCCCTGTTAGACCTTTTTTTAAAATCACATAAGCACCCAGAAGGCATACTTGATCTTTCTTTTATTTCCTGAGCCACATTTCAGAGGGTTTTATTTTTAGTCACCTCTGCCACAGCCAAAGAGCAGCCCCAATAAGATTCTATGTGGACATCACTTTTTTCCCTTGTTCCAAATTGCTTATTTCTCATCAAAGTCTTGTTGAAATCAAAGTTTCTGGTCATTAGACTCCAGCAGAGCAGAGCTAAGGCATACCACAAAATGCTGACCTTCGCTTATCCATGAGGTCATACTAGAACTAAGCATGTAGAAATTTTAAGGTATCTTACTTAGGTACGTAGGTGTGATTAGTCTCAATATCAGACTGTATAGATGCAATTTGTTCTTCAGCACCTTTGGGTTGTTTGTGGGTTTGTGTGTTTTTTTGAGAGGGAGAAATGACCACATAAAGTAATAAAGTGATTCAATCTGAGTTTAATGTGGATTATAAAAATGTCTGTGCAAAGTTAGTAAATATGTAAAAACTAGTGGCCCTGCGCACGGATTTGTAGCCACTTGCCTCAGCAGGCCGCCCCGCCCACCGCCGCTCGCAGCTCTCTGCTGCATGTAGCTCACTGCCCTGCCCTCCTGTTGATAGGTCGTTATGTGACAGCATCCAGACCAATTTGCATATTACCCTATTATAAGTATAGATAACTATGAAAAAGGAGACAGAGGATATAAAGGTAAAGTAACATTTTTATATGCTGATTGTTTCCTTTAAAGACTGAGACTAGATATTTTGTATCTAAGGCAAAATTGATTTTCTTGTTTGGAAGGACTCAGATATGATGCTGTGAATAATGAGATTGTAGGGGGAAAGTGTGACTTTTTTTTTTTTTTAAAGCAATCTCTCAGCCATTGGACCTAAAAATGGAAGATTAGCCACTTTAATCACTGGCAGTGTGCATTCCAAAACATGCAAATAGCTTGCATTTCTGTCTTTCTTTTCTTCATCAATCTTTGTCCCCTTCTTCACCAATTCCTAACTCACTGCAAGACCACATTTGATCTAAGATGGTGCTTTGCCATTGTCCTGGGTATTGCTTTCTAATTGAATAGAGTTTTTCTGGTTGGGCAAAAGCAAGGCTGGTGGTCTCCACCCCTTGACTATGTGTCTTATTTTTGTATGTTTCCTGGAGGGACCATTTTTTAAAAGACCTTGCTAGGCCATTAGTTCATTAGACAGAGATGTTATACTACCTGAGTAATGATATTCCAAACATAATAGCTCCTATCGCTGCTTCATAACTACAGCTGAGATGTAGATCAAGTCTACATGGAGGCTGAAGAGGAGGCGTGCAGCCATGGAAACCACATTCTTTTTATCAGAACTGGTAGCAGAAGGATCTGAATTTGGTTGGCCCACATGCTTCTGCCTTCCTCTGATGCCACCATCGAGAACAGTGGGTGCCAGGAGTGGGAGTGAATGAAAAACAGCATTGGGTTTGGATAACCCCAACACTTGACTTATTGAGTGAGTTCTCATGCTTACCAAGCAGTGGTCTTAGAGAAGCCATTTACCACTGGGCTTTTTGATTATATCTAGGAGAATACCTATGTTGTGATCGTTGTAAATACCTGGCTATACTTGCTAATCACCATTTTACCATAGAGCAGACATCAGATGCCAAGCCTTCCCCCACAACCCTCTAATTTGAAATTCATAGCATTTATGTTTTCATTATATTTTTCAATTATATTTTTTACATTATTGTCTTTTTAATATATGTAGCGCTGTATCTATTTATGACTTTAACATATACTTTTCTCATGAACTTATTTAAGTAAAAAAGCAAATTTATTCAAAGGGAAATATTAAGGGAACACAGTTTGGATATTGTCAGAATCACAACAGTAGTATGTGTATGCAATAATATAATTTTAAGGCACCTGCCTCAAAATAGAAACTGAGATGCTGGAAATAATAACAATAAACAAAAATTAAACCAAAATGGGCTCAGTGCCCAGGAACACTACCCAGATTCCAAGAACTGGGCAAGGAATAAGCCAATACAGGGAGAAAGGCCTGACTGGATGGAGTTGTAACTGCCTCCATTAAAAATGACCGCTCTGCACTGTGATTGCTGTTGAGCAATTCTGTGGGGCATTTGTCATGTGGGCGGGGTTCCTGCACTTCTCATTTCGGCGACAAGCTTCCAATGGAACTTGCCTTTGTAAAATGTCAATGCTAAACGTGCCAAAAACCACAGCAATCTTGCATTGTGTTTGAGCTTTTATAATGCTGTAAACTACTTGCAAATAAATGAACCAGAAGTAAAACTGGTTCGTAACAACTTTAACTAAAGTTACAAGGGAAATGTTCATGTTTCCCAGGATGCCTAAAGGCCGAGTGATTTACATAAACAAAGGAGGAAATCCTCTTTGTGTTTAGGGATGTGGGTCTAATACAGGAACCCATGTTTTCCTGTCATTGAAAAGCATTCTTTAATCTTTTAAGCACATTTTAGGACCTGCACATATTCCAGGTGTGTTGTTTACTTTAACATTAAAACACAAGAATAGCACATGACTATTCAGAGAAACCTATTAGATCTCCCTTTGTGTCATAGGAGACACAAAGGGTAAATGAATTGAATTAAATGGATGGAAAGAGCCCTGAGCAGACTGGTAATAGTTATTCCTAATGGGACTTAACAGGCTTATACTTGGAGCTGAAGGCCAGAGAGGCCATTTGTGAATAGAAGACCATACATTTCCTCTGATTGTAGGTGTTAAGGGGATGATGACTTTTTAACCATGAAAATAAATGTAATTGGCGTGAAGCATTCAGAAGCTTTCAGCCAAATATAACTGAAATAATGGGTAATAAACCTAAGCACTATTTGAAATTTTAAAATATACAATTGCTAAATTATGGTTAAGAGCAAAGGGATGAGATTGTGCTGAAGTCATAAAAATAGTCCTGGAACCACACCGCAGGGATTCTCACCAAACCTAAAGGCAGGGACTCACAGTTCATTCTCTGAGTCCCTGCTCTCCTGGCCCAGACACTGTAACACAACAAACGCTGGCGTGCATGAAAGGAGAAGCTTATCACCAGCTGGGACTGGGGTAGGTGCTCTCTGTCCTTCATTCCTCAAGGATTCTTTTTGCCATCTGTTGAGCATCTGCATAATTATTTGAAAATGTGGAATCCGTGGGGTTATTTAAAACAAAGAAAGAATGTGCCACTGATACACAGTCTTATTAGGGTAGAATTCATTATGACAAGTAGTGCTTTCCATTCTTCCTAGTTTCTTTAATAGCATCGTTCATACTAAGTTTTACAATCCCTGCAGCCAGGGCTCATAGGAGCTTCTAGGAAAGCCCTATCAAAACATTTACTTACCTCCCCACCCTGGAGGCCCTAAGTCATGAAGTAAGCAGACATAGAAAAATATTCCAAGTGACTCTCTCCTGGTGGCTGGTGCTTGACTTCTGTCTGAGAGGTGACACTGTCTATTGTCAGCATGACTAAGGCTGGCTGGAGGGACTGTGCTGGTCCTTCAGGTGTGGTGACCTCAGGAATTCATACTGGGGGGAGCGGGACCACCAAGAATGCCAGATAAAGTCATAATCGGTTGCAAACTTGATACAAACTAGACTATATGTTAAAGCCAAATGGTTCTCTTAAAAAAAAATGAGGTATTACTCCTTTATCACTAAAACCTAAAATATTTACACTGGACTATGTAATTAGAAATATGCATTGCAGTTCCTTAGGGAAACTTTATTTAAAATTCAACCTTTCCCTATGACCCCTATTGGGTGCCTGTCGACCCTGTATGCCTCTTTCCCTGCAGTTGGTTATTGCACACTTGCAGCCTCCATTTAAAGATGCTTGGTGTTAGTGGGTTAAGTTGTGTTCAGTCTGAATGGATGAAGACATAAAGCAGCCCTTACAATCATAACTGTATTCTACCTGCTTGAGAGTAGAGATTACAACTTCTGTATCTTTCGACCTCACCCCTCATCAAAGACACACATATTCATTCTCTCTCTCTCTCTCTCTCTCTCTCTCTCTCTCTATATATA
>NW_005353721.1:255006-265540 GCF_000412655.1 Myotis brandtii
ACACACACACACACACACACACACACACACACACACACACACACACACACACACACACATATATATACACACACTAGAGGCCCAATGCACGAAATTCGAGCAAGAGTAGGCCTTCCATCCCCTGGCTTCCCTTTGGCATCTGGGACCTGGGCTTCGCTCTGGCCGCCAGCAGGCACCTGGGACCCGGGCTTCCCTCCAGCCCCAGCTTCATCCAGAAGGACATCTGGAATGACATTCGGTCTAATTAGCATATTACCCTTTTATTATTATAGATACATGTATAGGTATTTTTTTCTTCTCTCATTCTCATTTTGCATATGCATGTATGTGTGAGATAGAAGCCCACTGACAGGAAACAAACCAACCTGCACACCCACTAATCTGTGGCCTTTTCTTGGCAGTGACAAACAAGAAACCTACACAGGCGTCCATTACGAAGGTCAAACAGTTTGAAGGTTCCACGTCGTTCGTGCGGAGATCACAGTGGATGCTCGAGCAGCTTCGCCAGGTTAATGGCATCGATCCTAATCGGGTGAGTGCCCTGTGGAGTATTGAGCGAAGGTGGTCTCTTCACACGACAACTCTTTTATTAACTTTGGCGGTGGTGATGGTTGTCTGAATCGTTTTTCTCTGTTTCAGTTACACAAATAAGACTTTCTGATTTCTATACCCTTCTTATGGGGGATTATAAACCTTTTCATCATGTTTGATGCAGGTACCTAAGGGGATGCAGGTTGAAGAATTGCTATGTCTAGTAATATGTTTATCAGCAAAATGCAAAGACCAGAATTCAGATTCATGTCCATGGCTATCAATATGAAAAGCCATGTTTCTCTAAGCTTCATTTATCTCCTCATGCCACCAATTTATTTATTTACTTAAATAAATAAATCCTTAAAAGTTTACGAATCTATTGTATTTAATATGAGAAAAAAAATTTTATAAGTATTTATTCAAAGTAGATCCTCCCCTTTTGCTCACATGCATTTACCATATAAAATGTCAATAATGAAGAAAAAGAAAATGTAAATTGTCACTATATGCTAAAATAATGAGGAGGAATCTTTTCCTGTCAAAGATTAGGGGCAAGATTACTATGGGTTAGTGCTGAGAACCTGAATGAATTATGTCCCAAGTAATTGGGAAGATGATATGTAGTCTGAATTCTGACACAGGTCAATGTGTGGTAGGCTACAGGGACTTCTGTGATACTAGCTTCCTAGAGACATCTTTAAATACTGTAAGATTTGGAGTTTACTTGATAAACAGAGAAAGGTGGATTGTCCATGCACCTGGGTGCTAATAAAGATGAGCTTTGCCTAGCTGGTGTAGCTCAGTGGTCGAGCATTATCCCATGAACCAAGAAGTTACTGGTTGGATTCTCGGTCAGGGTTGTGGGCTTGATCCCCAGTAGGGGGTGTGTAGGCAGCACCTGGCCAATGTTGCTTTCTCATCAATGTCTCTATCTCTCTCTCCTCTCCCTTCCTCTTTCTCTAGAAAATCTATAAAAACATAGTTTAAAAAAAAATGAACCTTATGATTAGTTTTGAAAGATGTTTTGCCTTTATGAGTCTTTTGTTGGGCATAAGATTGAAGCAGCAGTTTTTATACATTGAGATTAGTAGTTATTTCACTGTTTTTTCCAGGATTCTGCAGAGTTTGATTTGTTGTTTGAAAATGCTTTTGACCAGTGGGTAGCCAGCACAGCCTCAGAAAAATGCACCTTCTTCCAGATCCTCCACCACACCTGCCAGAGGTACCTCACGGACAGGAAGCCGGAGTTTATTAACTGCCAATCTAAAATCATGGGAGGTGAGTGGGCATTTGTGTGACTTCAGTCATCCTGTTGCCTTAGACTCACTTTTTAAAAAGTTAGGTGTTCCACAGCATAAAAACAAAACAAAAACAAACAAACGAAAAGAATCAAGGTGCTAGACTGCATGAGAACCATTTTGGGGAGTTCACTGTATGTTCAATCTAAACACAGTGGTGTATTTTCATACTTATCCAAAAGCTGGTGTTTTTAGAAGAATGAGCCACTGAGCTAAGATTGTTTCACTATAAGAACAAACCTGTTCCTTTACTAGAAATATCTTTCAGTTTGGTTTCTTTACTACCATTCCTATAATTTTATTGCAGAATGCTGTTTTCCAGGTTGCTTTTTCCTGATATTTCTCAAGATACTTTACAAATCCTATATAATAAAAGCTTAATATGCAAATAGACCAAACAGCAGAACGACCTGCAGAATGACCGGTCACTATGACACGCACTGACCACCAGGGGACAGGTGCTCAACACAGGAGCTGCCCCCAGGCCCCAGGCCAGCCAAGGTGGATGCCAGCGACCCCCACCCCCTGATCGCCCCACTGGTTGCCCCCCAGATCGGCCCTGATCGCCAGCCAGGCCTAGGGACCCTACCCATGCATGAATTTTGTGCACCAGGTCTCTAGTATTAATATAAAAATTCTTACAGATGTAGTGCCTTTCAAGTAGCGATTAGTCTCACTTTTATTTCTTCAATGGTTTACAGAGCTGGGTTAGGATGAGTGCTGTAAGCCAGCCTTAAGGAGCAAGTACCAGCATTGGCAACTTAATGAGAAACATTTAGGAGGGTGCTTAACACATTTCTTTTAGGAGGTATTTCTTTTTGTGGAATTAAAACTGTGCTAAAAATATACAGGCCTTGCCAATCACTCTGTGAGTTGAAGAAGAGTATATATATCATGGGCTTTTTACTTACCTGAGCTCTTGGTTTGAAGGAATTTTTTAAATGTGCCAACTTTATCAAGTGTCAAATGAAAGTCACATCAGAGACAGTGCATGTTTTCTTTGGGATAGATATCTCTTCATGTGAACATGGGCAGAACAACATTGTTCTCTCCCAGCAACTGCCATGCTCATCATTTTGTCATTAGTCTGCTAGGTGTTGTATGGAGAAGACACTGTGCAACACATAAGTATTCACTGAATTATTCCTATTTCTCTTAAACAGGAAGCTGCTTTTATCATCAGCCCTGAAAGGATGTTTTTAGGCATTCATGTACAGTCATCTTATAGTTTCTCTGTTTAGTCCTAGAAAAAGAAAAAAGAGGTGATGAGTGGTGCCTCTAACTTCAAAGTGGCCACATCCTATGGTACAAAAGTGAAAAATTTAGACATAGATGTTAAAAGGAAAGGGAATATAAAACACTAACCCCTTACTATTTAGAAACTATAATGAGACACAACTTTCTATCATGTCTGTGTCATCAATGTTCATCAAATGAATCCTGCTTTCAAAGTCCAGCCTTAACAGACTTGGCAAAAGGTCAAAGTCCACCAGGCCTAGGACCACGGAAGGCTGCATGACAATGGAAAGTACCTGCTATGAAACATTTTCCCCACCGGTGTCTGTATGGTCAGTAACTTGCTTGGCTAGCCCTTAAGCACTGGGTCTCCTCTAGAACTACTGTGACATTATGAATTTGAAATTTCTGTTGTTCGAACATTCCACTTCTCCCTGTTCTATCCTGAGCACAGAGGGGCCAGAGCAGTGCCATGGAATGACTACATTTCCTCAGGATGGAAACCTGAGCTGGAAACAAGAGGGCCACAGACTCACTCCACTGCCCTTGCAAAGGAAACAAGCCACCTCCCTTGGCTCAGGTTGGGAAGAGTTCAGATGACTCTTCCCCTGCTCCTCCCCTAAGGAATGGCAGTAGGCAGTCCCTCTTCTCTGCTGCCTCTGAAGCTCTCATTTTTTTCTCTCAGAACAGGCCCTTTCATTCTTTTATTCACTCTTGGTTCATCATCCAATTATACAATAAATAAGTACTAAGTACCTGCTATGTGCCAGTCACTGTGCTACGTCCTGGATATGGAAAATAGTTCTATATTTGATCCCTTAATAAGCCCTAATCCCAAATCCCAGATTGGCAGCTCTTCATTTGCCCTCTTGATTATCCTCAGACCTCCCCACACAGTCCCACCAGCTGCTTCTATAAGCCATTGGCCCAGTCCTTCAGATGTCTTCCAGTCCCCTACGAACCCTAAATTATGCGGAGTTGAGACAGGAACCCATATACGCAATGTTGAGTCGTTGCTATGGGTATCAGATAAATCTACAGATTGACTTCCTGTAGTAGATAATAAGTTAATGAGACCAGAATTGGCGCTGCCTTTTGTGACCAAAGATGCATCTCTCATCTTCCTTAGACCTCACTTTTCCCAAGTGTAGTATGTGGGGGTAGACAGTATCTAAAATCCCTTTCAGTCTTGTTTTCAGAATCTATAATTCCTAAGGTGTAGCTTTATTGTGAAGTTTAATCACTTTTTAATTTAAGTATCAAAAGCTTTAATGCAGTTAAATGTTGACTGGCCCTGGATTCCTATGGAAGGCCAAAAAGTTTGAATTAAGCACATTGTAATTCGTTGTCAGCACATGTCCTTCATGAGTATAGTCTGTCTCATAATTGCTTATCCTTGATAACAGTTGTACCAACATGCCCTAATTAATTAGCATGCTGATCAGTCTTTTGTTCTCCCAGTTATCACAAATCCAAAACTTAAAAATTATGTGGTTCTCAGGTCACTACTTTCTGACTCCTTTGACTCTGGGGTACCTACTCCATCTTCAGATCTTCATTTCCTCATCTTTAGATGAGATCTCTTCCTAATTTCACAGTATCTTTTCGTCTCTTCTCAAGTATGGGCCACAAGTCCTAGACACAGTTGTTTTCTGCACTGTGAAAGGCGATAGGTTTTGTGATTTTAGAGAACTGATATGACAATGGAAAGTACCTGCTGCCCTACACCAGGTTCTTTATGTGTTATCCTAGCAGCCTTTAGAAATATAATTTATTATCGTGTTGGTTTGCTGCCCTACACCAGGTTCTTTATATGTTATCCTAGCAGCCTTTAGAAATATAATTTATTATCTTCATTTTACAGAGAAGGAAGTTGGCTCAGAGAGATTATGAAATAGCTTTCTGAGGGTCACATAGCTAGTAAGTGGCAGAGATATTCAAACACAGAGTCACTTTTCTCTAAAAGCACCTTCCTCAGGGCCACTGAGTGCTACGCTCCAGAGAATATCACTGGCATTGTCTTTGGTATGAAAAGTGCCCCCTGGGGTTATACAAGACTTTTGGAAAACATTTCACATTTGTAAGTATTAAAAAAGGGAAGGAAGAAGAGAATGACAGAGACTATAGGTGGTTTTAACTTTTTTTCTAGTTTTATTACAGATATATAATTAAGATAATTCTTAAGTAATTCTTCCCCCTCCTCCCCCAGGAATGAATGAGTCACCAGGGGCCTTTAAAATCATCTCTATTTTTTTTATTTGTTTGTTTTTGTTTATCAGATCTTCATTGTGTTAAAGAAATGAAAGTGAGGCTATTTTAGTGAATGGGGAAGATGATGGAACCCAGGCTGAAAATACCTCTCAGATACTGCCTCTGGTCCAAGCCTGTCATTGGGAAAACTGAGGCCCTGTGAGTTTGAATGACTTTACCAAGATTAGTGGACTGAGAGCAAGTCTGCCTGACTCCCACTGAATCACACTTTTTTAAATACTAGTTCAAATAGGATTATCATTTAAGTATCTAAAATCCCACACAGTTCTTCTCTTGTATGTATTGATTGTGTATATGCCACATGACAGGTTTTTCTTTTTCCCTTGAGGAGAGTCAGTTACACAGGAATGGATTGTATGGAATGTTTGAAGTTCTATCTTCAAACATATTTTCTTATCTCCAGAGGACAGACTGGGAAGCTTTGATCTTCTGATGCTGGTTACAGGATCTAGGAGACACTTGTAAAGTCCAGGAGGCTGAGTGAAGGCCCTCAGACACTGGAAGAGGGCAGGGTGCTCTAAGCAAGTATAAGGAGGAAGCAGTGGTTTCTTCTCATGCCTCTGTCAGCATCTCCTCTTGTCTGGATGGTTGGAGGACCAGTAAGCTAGGACAGAGTCTTCAAGCTGTGGTCATTCCTAGCCTTCATTCTACCTGTTTTTTTTTTAGTTCATTAAATGTCGGTCACCTTCAACAAATGCAAATCTATTCATTTAGTTGCTGGGTCCCTAAGTTACCAAGCATCCTACAGAGATCGAAGGCAGAGGCATGGACCAGTCTGACTGCTGAAATGTGACATGGCGTCATGAATGACAGGGGCCCTAAAAGTGAAGTCTTAGATTCACGTAGATCCTACTTACCTCTTCTGAGATGGTAGCTTTGTTCTCTCTGCTTATTGTAAATAGAGATGATTTCATAGTGTTATTTGTGTGATAACACATTTGCACTTCAAAGATGCCTTGGAGTTAATCACATGTATAGAACTTTAGACTCCAGAAGAGAGACTTGCATTCAACTAATTCATTTCAGAGTACATGCTCTACCTCAAATAGTAGCACCAGTTTAGATAATGGGCATATCACCTTAAGTCAAGGTCCCAAGGGGGATTTTATTGTTTTGTTTCTTCATTTTTTTTAGTAAAATGTGAGAAAATCCTACATGGCTCCCCATTGCTATGTTATTTACACTAAACTTTTGTAGTGATTACTTTTAGTCTTTTTTTTTTACCTAATACTGTGAACTATGGAAATACTTAGTGGTATTTGTAACTTCTGTGTTAGAACCACAAAGTAGATTCTTTGCAAACCTGTTTTTTTTCAATAAGTGATGTAAATCATTTGCAAGAAATAAATGATTTATTCTTCAAGGCAAGGTTCTGTAAGTGGTAGAGGGTACTAAATACTAAAGCATGTCCTAGTATTTTCCTTGAATTCTACGCCCAAACATCCTTGGCTAATTCATTCAATTACCTCTTACTCTTTCACCTGTTTTAATATGAGTCCTCCTTCAGTGAGCCCCACCTATATCATTTGAGGCCCAGTTGTGCACATTTCCTTCTGATTTTATTTTATTTTTTTAAATATATTTTATTGATTTTTCACAGAGAGGAAGGGAGAGGGATAGAGAGTTAGAAACATCGATGAGAGAGAAACATCGATCAGCTGCCTCCTGCACACTCCCCACTAGGAATGTGCACGCAACCAAGGTACATGCCCTTGACCGGAATTGAACCTGGGACCCTTCAGTCCGCAGGCCGACGCTCTATCCACCGGACCAAACCGGTCAGGCTTTCTTCTGATTTTATAAGCATTTACTGAGCACCACATGCTTTGAATATCCAACAACAGAGTAGCCACCTTGGTCAACTTTACTTACCTTTCTAGGGAACATCAGTAAGCATATATACAATTCAATAATGCCAAGCTGATCACGAGCTGCATTTTAAAGGATGGTTAGCAGTTGCCAGATAGACAAGGGCAGGATGAAATTAGCTCTCTCTTATTGCAACAGTTAATGCACACAATTTTATTTAGTGTTTGCTATCATCAGAATTTGAAATGTGGCAGGTTATTTTTCCATAAAACAGGAGATTTTGAAGTGTCATATGATTTTATCATCACCAAGGGTATTTCTTAAGCATTGCCCACTTGTGCACAGCCCTTCAGATGGTGGAATAAGACCCAGACTTCGGAGGCCTATTAGAATTCCAGGGACACATGTCTCGGATGTTTCCTTCAGAGCAGTCTGGCCCTCTGATTGATGTGCTAAAGGAAAACCAAATGGTTTCAATCTGGATTCCCCTGGGATAGAACAGAATCTCAGGATTCAATGTGTGACTTTATATTGTACTTTTCTTCCAAACATTGTAAGGTCATCCTTGGGTGAGATGTGCAAATATTTCACCTGTGAGTGCACTCCATGGGCATGTATCAGGTGAAATAACAAATAAATTATAAAAAGAGCACATGTGTTCATAACAGAGTTCTTATAAAAGAAAAGGTGATCAATATGGTCATTCTTACTCCCCGTATATTAATATAGTACAGTCATATGCTGCATAACAACATTCCGGTTAACAACAGACTGCATATGCAATGGTGGTTCCTTTAGGTTATAATGGAGCCAAAAACTTCATATTGCCTAGTGATGTCATTGCCATCCTAATGTTGTAACGCAACACATTATTCACAACTTTGTGGGGTGCTGGTGTAAAGAAACCTACAGTGCTGACAGTCGTATAAAAGAAGAGCACATAAGATTATGCACACTACATAATATTTGATAATGATAATAAACAACTATGTTACTGGTTTATGTATTTACTATACTAAACTTTTTAATAGAGTGTACTCTTTCCCCTTATAAAAAAGTTTGCTGAAAGACAGTATGCTGTATTAAGCCAGCAGCAGCCTCATACATCTTGTGTTTACCTTGCCTCCTGATTGTATCATTTTCTCCTGTGCTTGATTTACTCTTGTTTGTTTTGTAAATTTAGTGTAGCCTAAGTGTACAGTGTTTATAAAGTCTACAGTACTGTACAGTAATGTCCTAGGCCAGTTGTCGGCAAACTGTGGCTCGCGAGCCACATGCGGCTCTTTGGCCCCTTGAGTGTGGCTCTTCCACAAAATACCAACTTCTGCGCATGGGCCACGAAGTTTCAATCACACTGTATGTGTGTGCCCGCATGTGGTATTTTGTGGAAGAGCCACACTCAAGGGGCCAAAGATCCGCATGTGGCTCGTGAGCTGCAGTTTGCTGACCACTGTCTAGGCTTTCACATTCACTCACCACTCACTCACTGATTCACCGAGAACAACTTCTAGTCCTGCAAGCTCCATTCATGGTCAGTGCCCTAGATAGGTGTGCTTTTTTTTTTACCTTCTACACAATATTTTTACTATACCTTTTCTATGTTTAGGTATGTTTATATATACAAATACTTACCATTGTGTTACAATTGCCTATACTACTCAGTACAGTAACCTTCTGTACAGGTTCGTGGCCTAGGAGCAATAGGCTATCCCATATAGCCTTAGGTGTGTAGTGAGCATTACCATCTAGACTTGTGTGAGTGCACTTTATGATGTTCGAACAATGATGAAATCACCTAACATTGCATTTCTTAGAACACATCTCCATTGTTAAGTGGTGCATGACTGTACTGTAAGGGAATCTGTAATATTTGCTATCATTTTTCTATTTTTTCCTTTGTTTTAATGTTTTCTGTCAGTGAATAATGGCTTTGTGGAATGTGAACCTCACCCTCCTACACATGCTGCACCCAGGGCACATTACAATGAGTTGCTTATTTCTTAAGAATAAAATCATGTCTAATTTTGCCTCTACTTGTGGATGTGTACACACACACATATTAGAGATTATAATTCACATAAGAGTTCAATTCTATTAAAACTACCATAGTGCTACTTCTTGATGTCAACGCAGAAGAGGAGGCCAGGCTGCCTGGCCAATTCACTGAAGTGAGAGAGCCATGCAGTGTTCCCTATAGTAGTTTTTCATATCAAGTGGCGCCCATGTCATAGTTCCTCCAGTGACGATTTTGTTATCCTTGAAGAAATAACAAAATATCGGACTTCAGTTTCACCACAGTACAAACCAGGAAAATGATTCATGAAGATCTTGCCTGAGATTCCACAGCTAATAAGGGATAGAGCTGGTATCAGTCAGGCCTGTCCTCATTCCCATCCCTGACTTCCAGGTTCCCTCAATAAACACAGGTCTTTTCCTTATGTTGATTCAACTAAGCAGAAGAGAGGAGAATACAAATTTAACAATATATAGAGGTAGGCAAATATAGGTTAACTAGAGGCCCGGTGCACGAAATTTGTATACTCGGAGGGAGGGGGTCCCTCAGGTACATGAAATTCGTGCACTTGGCGGGGGGGCGGGGGCGCTCAGTCCGGCCTGGGCCCTCTCGCAGTCTGGGAGCCCTCGGGGAGCAAGCCTAAGCCGTCAGTCAGACATCCTTAGTGCTGCTGCAGAGGCGGGTGAGGTGGGAGAGGCTCCCACTGCTGCACTCGCCAGCCATGAGCCTGGCTTCTAGCTGAGCGGTGCTCCCCCTGTGGGAGCAGACTGACCACCAGGGGGCAGCTCCTGTGTTGTGCATCTGCCCCCTGGTGGTCAGTGCGCATCATAGCCACTGGTCATTCTGCTGTTCAGTCAATTTGCATATTAGCCTTTTATTATATAGGATGATAATAAAAATAAATACAATCCTAATATATAAAAACCCTGGGTTGTAACGACCAGTAACTTCTGAGGTTCGACCAACCGGAAGTCAGTCCTGCAGTCAGATTGCTTCTGCTGCAGGCGCAGTGCCCCAGCACTGACTGCTGAGGGGGCTGTGAATCAGGGCCAGAGAGAGGCCTGAAGAGAGAAGCAGGGACTGATCTGTTGCCTCTGTGGCAGCTTTTGATCAGCACTTGCCTCTCTCTTTCTCTCTCAGTCTAGCCAGCAGCCGTGCCTCCATTTCTCTACAGGCCTCCACCTGGGCTACTGATCAGCACCACCTTTCTGATCAGGCCCCGTTGATAGGCCCAGAGACGCTGATTGGCATAGGAACTGACCAGTCAGAACCAAATGTGGGTGCTGTGAAGAACCAATGGCTGCCTAGGAGGTGGAGCTTTTGATGCTGACTGGCATAGAAACCATCCAATCAGAACCAAATTGGCCAGCAG
>NW_005353721.1:265610-279664 GCF_000412655.1 Myotis brandtii
GAGATCAGGCCGGCAGGGGAGGGCAGTTGGGGGCAACCAGACAGGCAGGCAGAGGCAGTTAGGGGTGATCAGGCAGGCAGATAGGTGAGCAGTTAGGAGCCAGCGGTCCCAGATTGCGAGAGGGATGTCCAACTGCCAGTCAGACCATCAGACATCCCCCAAGAGGTCCCCAATTGGAGAGGGTGCAGGCTGGGCTGAGGGAACCCTCCCCTCTGTGCAAAAATTTGTGCACTGGGCCTCTAATAAATAATAATACAAGAATAAACTCTGAGTTTCACATACAACTGTAAACCTACTTTTTCCCACCGCTGTATTTTTAAGGATCAAATTAAAAATTATGTTTGAAATTTCTCTTTAAATAACTGTTAATTATATTAATCATGTGTATATACAGACTTATCCATTCTTCTATTACTTCATCCTCTTCATTGTAGCCAACACCATCTTTTCCTAGACAGCATGATATTTCATTAAAGACTTGTCTTATAGAAACCTTTTGGAGAGAGTAAGAAATTAAGAAAAGAAACCAAAAAATACATCAATGAACTTTAACAGTACAAATACTTAAATTATGTAATTAGAAATCCCATTTTAGGGGATTTTTTATTTTAGGTATTGGGGTCCCAGTAACACTGCATCAAACAAGTTTGATGTTTACAGTGCTACATAATCTACTGACATAACCATCTGACACCAGCTGAGCACTAGCAGAAGCTACGAGATGTTTCTGGATCTGAATTTACATTTAAATTTAGGACAACATTACCAGTCAATGTGTTGAGTAATTTATATGCTTTCCCATATTTTTTGAGTCAGTCATTGAACCTCATCCTGTTCCCATGAGTTAAATCAAAAGCAGATGCTTTTATTTTAAGTGAGAAAATTGAAGTAACCAAGGGCTACTTCCTTAGGTTCTATCCAATTCAATGCATGAATGATATAAATGACTAGTAACTAAAGAAAAATTGGGTCACAGATGTGATTTTTCTCTTTTTCATTGCTCATCGGCTATAAACTACACTGAAATGCATGCTGTGAAACAGCTGGTATGTTATGGTTAGTCATCCTGAGCCAGGAGTGACTGTGTACATTAAATGCTTTTGAATCATCTCCACCAAAACCTTGAACCAAACCAAGGCTACATAAGGGTCCTTCTAAGGCAGGGGTGGGGAACCATTTGGATATTATAACATCATTCACAGTCCATACAAAATTATCAACTTAAAAATTAGCCTGCTCTACTTGGTCAACCATTTAATTAACTCACCCCTCATGCCTTGGCAGGGCCAGACCAAATGATTTTGTTGGCCTTATATGGCCCGCAGGCCAGACATTCCCCACCCCTGTTCTAAGGTATCATTTATTGGCTTACCAGGGATCATGAACATATTGTGTCTATTCCAAGGTTAAATAATTTGCAATAGATGAGAGCCATTCCTACTTTCAAAATCAACTAGCAGATGTAACTGCACAACTTGATGGAGTAAAAAGAGCACAGACTGGATCCACTCGCCCCTGCCTTTGATGGCATCGTTCATTGGCTCTGTAACATTCTCTGAGCTGCTAAACATACATTCAGCCTCTATGCTTTTCTATATTGTGGATAGTAATGTATACCTTGAAGGGATGGTTGGGGATTAAAGTGAATTTTAAAATATTTAATCAGACAGTATTTTTGTAAAGTGCCAGTAAATGTCTGAATATTCCATTTTATAAAACTTGAAAATTGCAATATGTGCATTCATATTATATGATGCCTTCCAGGATGTTTATCAAAAGCCCTTTCTTATGAAAGAAGCAACAAAATATCCTTGAGCTTTCCTAATCCATGTTGGCCATAAAAGTTGGGGGGAAAAATAGTAATTTCTTTGTTCCAAGTGGGAATGAACTGAGCTACATTATAGACACTTCCAATGTGTGGAATGCTGAGTTGTTTGCCATGGTTTATAGAATGCTGAATGTGTTGTATTTCATGTTTGACATTTATTGAGTGCATATGTTACTGCTGACTTACCAAAACAACGATGTGTAAATTATACCCAGTAACACTGTGCCGGAGATCAGGGCACATAATTCAGATCTTCCCATAGGAAGGAAAAAAACCTAAAACATGTTTTATGAACTTTATAATAGAATTTTTTTTCACCAAAACATCTTCAGCCAAGAATATTTTTCGAGTCCAGTTTTCTTTCCACTACCAAAATGGAGATACAGGGATCAAAGGTAAAATTGTTTAATGCTGTTAGACAGGAAGTGGTATTTCTGAAATAGACATAAGAGGCATGCTGCATGATGACCATACTTTTAGATTTACAAGCAAGTACAACTTTTTAAAAAATTTGGGAGACAATAAATTTGTCAACCAATTTTCTATGTAAGAACATCAAAAATATTTTCATAACCAATGTTAAAATAATTTCAGAAAAAAAGTTGATTTTAAAGAATATATTTTATTGATTTTTTACAGAGAGGCATAATTTCAGAAAAAAAGTTTTACACTAAAGATAAAAAGGATATAATCTCTGAGAATATAGGGCTATTCCTTACATCGAAAGCATTTACCTTAATTAAAAAACAACAAGCTTACTACGTAGTCCTTATTGTTCTTGGTTCACATAGAACAAGAAAAACAATAAAAATTATCAGCTGGCATCTAAAGGCTACTGCTCTGCTATAGCAGATAGCATCAAGAACTAAATATTACATGGAATTGTAGTTAAGAGAAGCTTAAATTCTCAAGAACAGTAACTGGTTCTAAAAAGGCTATTCCTTACATTGAAAGCATTTACCTTAATTAAAAAACAAACAAACTTACTACATAGTCCTTATTGTTCTTGGCTCACATAGAACAAGAAAAACAATAAAAATTATCAGCTGGCATCTAAAGGCTACTGCTCTGCTATAGCAGATAGCATCAAGAACTAAATATTACATGGAATTGTAGTTAAGAGAAGCTTAAATTCTCAAGAACAGTAACTGGTTCTAAAAATGGTCATTTAGCTTTTTGTCACCATCAACCCTACTTCTGGGGAAACCACTCAGAACACATACCTTTTGGACAGCAGATCAGAATGTAATTTTCAGAATCAAAGGCCACAGTCCTATTCCTTACCTGGAATAATGGTATTTGAGGAACTACACAGAAATATGAGATTTCTAAAATATTTAAGTGGAGAGGTAATTAAAATTGTTTCTTTTTCCCCCCACAATATATCCTAAGCTTCTAAAAATTTCTGATTATTAAAATAAGATTAGCCCTGGCTGGGTCACTCAGTTGGTTGGAGAGTCATCCCCTACACTGAAAGGTTGTGAGTTTGATTCATGGACAGGGCACATACTTATGTTGAGGGTTTGGTCCCGGAAGGGTACTTGAGGCAACTGATCCACATTTCTCTGTCACATCAATGTTTCTCTTTCTCTCTCCCTTCCTCTCTCTTAAAAAAAATCAATAAAACATATCCTCAGGTGAGAATTAAAAAAATAAAATAAGGTTAAATCACTAGATTTAGCATTAGTAGTTATTTGAAATTTGGACACTGCTTTATAAGACCAAATGTTCTTCACCCTTCTCCTTGCAATATGCCTACCCAGGATTGGGTTCATTAGGCATCCAATCAGTAAAACTTGTATTTCAGGTAAACAATGAATACTTTTCCAAAATGAGTACATATCCCAAATATTTCATGGGACATACTTATACTAAAAAAGTATCCATTGTTTATCTGAAATGCAAATTTTACTGTGTGCTGTATTTTATCTGGCAACCTTCAGAGGCATCTACCCTCCCAGTTTCTAGCCACCATAACAAATGGAAAACAAAATAAGTTTATTGTGTAGGCACATAAATTTTATGATAGCCAAGCCATTATTAGGACTTTAAGATAATTTGAGATGGAACTCTCAAAGGCATAACATTAGGTTATTAGCCATTCAAAGGTACAGAGAAAAATAAGAATCAAACTGCTAAGAAGGGCAAGGACTTTGGGGGATACCAAGTAGAACGAAGGCTTCCATTTATGGAAGAAGAGTAAAAACCTCTAGGGTCCCAAGAACTAGAAGAAGAAGAACAAAGTCTGATAGGAAACTGTTTAAAATCTGGCCTCCTCCCTGACCAGCCTAATGGGTTTTTTTCATAATGGAAGTGACTGGTCTATCAAGGATCTCCTTACAAGCCCTGTGGCTTCTCTACAAGCTCTGGCTCACCTTGATCCATTGCAGTGCCCATCTGTAGCCCTCTCTCATTGCCAAGTAAACTAGCATAAAAAGTAACCCTGGCTTAGCTATTGGTTGATCGATTGGTTTGGTTTGGATTTTCTTCTAGCTCTATATGAACACAGCATCCAAAGGTTTTAGGTTCCATGAACCATTCACTGGTTTACATCTGAGAAAAGGAAAGAATATCTGTTTCAATATTTTCTAATTGTGAGAGCACATGAACCATAAACATTTCAATTACAATACATGAGTGTCAGGAAAGTAAAAAAAATAAGGATATCATTATATTTGGATAAAATACATGTTTTAGTAAAAAAAAATAAGGACAAGTCTTCATTGGCTTAAGGACTTATTTAATATGTCCAACTTTTGAGTGGTTAAATTGTGAGGTGGCAAGTGTGTGTGTGTGTGTGTGTGTGTGTGTGTGTGTGTGTGTGCGCGCTCGCATGCACACATACATTTTTTAAACTCTGGATACAATTCGTGGAAAAGCAAATATTTGTTTTTCTTTCATTTAAGTTAACAGTCAATGCCAAAAGGACTGTTTGTGAGTTTAGATGTCTAAGCAGAAACTGATTATTTACACTTTGAGAAAATCTAAATGTAATTGTCGTAATTACTCTTAATAGTATGCCCAGTAGGAAAGAACTCAAGTGGAATTAATATCTCCCTCATTGAGTCTGATTGAGAACATTCTGGTCAGGATTGGCCTTATGCCCCTTATTGCAAGGAGAATTAAACAGCACAGAATACGGTGGGCAAAAGTCAGGGGCATTCCATGATTCACATATAAATATTGCACAAGAGTGAATCTCCTTGTGACTGTTTATACTATTATATATCATTTCCTCCATCAGTGTTTCTCTCTATCCTGCGGACCTTATTTTCACAGTTGGTTGATTTTTATTGATATTTTCCCAGTGCCCATTATAAGAGGTTGAGACTTATGAGAAAAAATGTTTTTCACAAGGTCAGAGTAGATTCACACATCCTGATGGTTGGTTTCCAGGCATATTTGGGGTTTTTTAGACACTATATAAAGGGGGGGAGAAACACTTTTACAATTGTAGGACAATTTTTATGGTGTTGGGCAAAATTCGGGGTTGGGCAAAAGTAAGTTTAAGTTGTTTCCATGGGAAATAATATAGTAGTTAATAAATAATAATAAAAGCATAAACTCAAGTAATCACAACTGTAAATCTCATTTTTGCCCCACCCTTTTTTATCCTTGTGTATTTTCTTTAAGCTTTTGACCTTTAAACTTGAATAAGATAGCATATATTATAACCCATTTTTGCCTTGCATAATTTAAATGTACATCTTAAAGTTAATGTGTATTTTAATTTCCAAGCCACAGTTGAGTTTACCATCTTGGCCACTTGTGTTAGTTTCCTATTGATGCTGTAGCAAATTACCACAAATTTAGTGGCTAAAACAACACAAAATTGTTATCTTATAGTTATGGAGGTCGGAAGTTTAGATGGATCATAGGGCCTGTCCCTTCTGGAGGCTCTAGGGAAGAATTTGTTTCCTTAACTTTTCCACCTTTTAGGGGCTGCTTATATTCCATGATTTGTGGTTTTTTTCCTCCATCTTCAAAGTCTGCAGTATAGCTTCTTCAAATCTCTTTCTCTGGCTCTTATATTCCTTATAAGGACCCTCAGGGTGGCCTGCGGGGATCAGACCCTAGCTCGCATCCCCAGGCTCACAGCCCTAGCTGGAACCCCCAGCCTCACAGCCCTGAAGCCCCATCTGGCACCCCGCCATGGCCTGGTGCCACCTGCTCACCTGCTCCACCATCCAGCCATGGTCCTGCTCTCATCAGAGCCCATCGGGGCTGGCAGCACCTCCACTGCCACCCGCTGCCAGCACCATGTTGCTGAAGCCCGCTATGTTCCGCATTGCCCCTGGTGGTCAGCGCACATCATAGCAAGCAGTCAAACTCCAGAGGGGACAATTTGCATATTAGGCTTTTATTATATAGGATTGGGTCTACCAGATAATCCAGAATAATCTTCCCATCTGAAGATCCTTAACTTAATCACACCTGCAAAGTCCCTTTAACCACATAAGGTAACATATTCACAGGTTCCAGGAATTAGAATGTGGAAATCTTTGAGAAGCCATTATTCGGACTACCATACCATTTTTTCTAAGCAATTCTGAAATCTATAATGTATACTACTATGCAATATTGTCCAGCATTTAATTTTTTTCCTTTCATAAACTGTACTTTTATTTTTTTCTTTATTGATTAAAGTATTACATGTGTCCTTACTGCCCCATTGCTCCCCCATAAACTGTACTTTTAAATACTTCCTGTAGACTATGTTACTTGTACTAATCTATTCTAAATTTAAGACATTTAAATTTAGAAACATAAACTTTTTATGAAGACCCAGGGCTTGCCATGTGCAACATTATCTAAAGTTCCTTACTTTACCTCCTGGGATATTTGTACCTTGGCCCTTTCTCTTTACTTAAGGGATTTGTTTTCCCTTAATAATTACAAAGGATATTTACAAGTTTCTAGGAAGTCTTAGGGTACTTAACATTTAAAGCGTTTGATGATGAGGACATTGTAGGACATTTGATTTCATTGTCATTATTTGCCTTGATATTTTCCTTCCTGCCACCTCAGAAAATGATCATAATGCCCTACTTGTAAATAGCTTTGTGGTATTCCTCTTGAGAGACTGACAGTTTCCTTTTCAGCTTTGATACAAAGTGTCATGGTCAAGTTGATTTAACACGTACTCATGGTATAATTTATCTTTTTAACTCAACATACATTTAAAAATGATTCAACATGAGCACCTGAAGTGCCGTTACCATGTTAATTCAACAATTTTCTATATTTCTAAGCATGTGTACTGTCTTCCTTGTAGTGTATTTCTTTCTCTCTCTCTCTCTCTCTCTCTCTCTCTCTCTCTCTCTCTCTTTCCTTCTTTCTTCCTTTTGCAGCTCCTCACAAGTGTCAGTCTCCTCACCAAGCTATTTACAAGTAGGGCATTATGATCATTTTCTGAGGTGGCAGAAAGGAAAACTCCTCTTAGAAGTTTTTTATTGTTGTTGTTTTTTTCTTGTTTTGTTACATGTTTGTTATGGGAGGAAGGTTGCAGGGCTGGGTGAAAAAAAAGTGAAGGGATTAAGTAAAGAAAAGAAAAAAATAAATTAAAAAACCTTGTAGACACAGACAACAGTATGATGATTACCAGAGGGAAAGAGGCCTGGAGGGAGGTAGAAGAGGGTGAAGGGTGAATACATGGTGACAGAAAGATACTTGACTTTGGATAGTGAACACACAATACAATATACGGATGATGTGTTATAGAATTGTACACCTGAAATCTATATAATTTTATTAGCTAATGTCACGCTAATAAATTCAACCGAAAGTAAAAATAAATAAGTTGTTTCTAATTTTTTTATTTTTAAATTACAGCTGGCATTCAATATTATATTCGTTTCAAGTATACGGCATAATGGTCTGGTACCCCAAAAAAGTCTAGTACCCACTTGACATCATACATAGTTATTACAATATTATTGACTTTATTCCCTATGCCGTACTTTACATCCCCATGACTATTTTGTAACTGCCAATTTGTACTTCTTATTCCCTTCACCTATTTCCCCCAACCCCCAACCCTCTTCCATCTGGCAGCCATTAGTTTGTCCTCTGTATCTATGTTTAAGCTATATTTTTTAAGCCTTGTCTTCCTGGTATGGTATGATATACACTAAAAAGAAAGAAGTTTTGAATGCACCCATCTGGGTTTGAATTTCTGGTCTGTCGCTTACTGTCTGTGAACAAGTTACTGAAACTGTAAACTTGACTTCCTTTTGTTAAATGCAGTAATAATGCTTACCCATAGGGTTGTCGTAAGGACTGCATGGGATTTGTATGAAACATTTAGCGTGGTACATAGGGTGCACCGAGGAATATAGTGGTAGCTGTTATAATTGATAATTATATTAATGTTACAATTAATGTTTTCTTTTAGTCCTGCCTTCCTGTTGTTGTCCTACCTTTTCTCCTGTTAAGGGAAATTAATATGGAATCTGAATTTCAATCAGACACAAAGGAGGGCTTGGAGATACAGAAAAGTATGGCTTTCAGACTATCCCTTACATCAGATACAATATAGGTGCAGTCACATGTATTTGCACTTGCATTTTTCTTATCTTCTTGGGGGAAAAAAGCCAGCTAGTGGTGATAACACTGATAGTCACCCTATTGAGTTCCTCCTATATGCCAGGCAATTTTGTTTAGTTCACGTTACCCCTAGAAACTAATTATTCTTATCCTCATTTTATAGGTGAAAAAAAACTAGGTCACAGAGGGGTTACTTAATGTGTCCAAAGTCACATTGATAACAGAGGGAAGAAAAAATTCAAACCTAGGCCTATCTCTAAAGTCTATTCTTTTTACCTTCCCCTTTAGAAAGAGAAAAGTAGAAAAATCCCTCAAAGCAGCTATCACTGATATATGATTTTGTCTAAAAGTTCCAAGTGGTTCTCCAACAAGTTTATATTATATTTCTCATTTCATCTGCCATTAGCATAGCTTTTGACATTGGACAATGTTGTCTTTTTAGTAAAACATTTGAATTACCACATTCATTGCTTTATGACTGGTAAATTATTTTTCAGTTAAGTGTTTCACTTTTAAGTTTACTCTTCTAATGCTGCCCTTTCTTACAGTGTTTTAGATCATATTTTCTTTTCCTCTAGGAACACATCTTTTAAATTACATTATACTTCAAAAGGAAAAAGCTATTTGATTTGTTGAAATCTAAGATATGCATAAATTTTAAGGAATGCATATGTTATATAAAGTGTGGTACATTTATATTCTACTCCTGTGCATCAAAAACACTTATAGGCCAGCACATGCATTGGTAATTCAGATGGAGTCCTAGCAAGGCAGCCTTCAAAAATAGAGTATGTATAAATCTTCTTTTGAGAAATAAAAGACTTGGAAGAATGTGTTAAAGCTTTCTTCAATGATGACTAAGAAAATCATTCCAAAGTTATGACTTTCCTCTTTTGGACCTATTACACATCTCAGCTTCATCCCTTAAAAGTTGAGTATATGTCTACACAAATAGCTGAATTTCTCTCTGATTAAGATTAGGTAAAGGCAAACAAAACTGCAGAAGTTTTAACTTCTAATATCTATACTAATAAAAAGGTAATATGTTAATTAGACCGAGTAGACCAGATGTCTTCCGGATGACCTTCCGGACAAAGCCATGATGGCAGGGTCCGAGGCAGAGGTAGTTAGGGGCAATCAGGCAGGCAGGCAGAGTGGTTAGGGGCAATCAGGCTGGCAGACAGGTGCGTGGTTAGGAGTCAGCAGTCAAGGATTGGAGAAGGTGCAGGCCGGGCTGAGGGAGTCTCCCCCCCCCCCCCCCCGCATGAATTTCATGCACCGGGCCTCTAGTATATAATAATAGGCAGGAACACTGCATTGCTACTGCTTTTCCCCTGTTAAAACAAAGTAAATTGAAATGTGTCATTTAGGGCCATTTACTTTCCATTAGCCTGTCTTAGATAAATAGGGGAATCTGTCAGGAAGACATAATCAGTTTAATCAGCTGGTGAAAACAAAGGGAAAAATAAATATTAACACTGCTGAACATTGTAACATTGTAGAATTTTTGAATTGTTATACTGATAAAAAATGAATGTTTTGAAAGTTGAATGCTGCTCCAAGTTGACATTGTAAATTTATATTTTGAGGCTCCTTTAGCACCACCAAATACAAATTAGAGGAAATTAAAAAGATATAACTACTTTCAGGAAAAAAAAGATTAAACTAGAAATATAACAGAATCACAAAGCAGTAAGTAGGAATGAAGCTGCTTGCCTGCTGGGCTGCTGGGCTGTAGGTCTGGAAAGAGGTAGTTTGAATTTTATTCTGTGACAATAACTAAAAGTACCCCATGCAAAGCAGGAGGCCAAAGCCACATTCACTGTTTGGAACCAAGGTTTCCCTACCCAAGCAAGGAGTCTGCAAACAAGCTCCTCCTTAGGGCAGTGACTTATAAGTACCTGCATTTCTGGGGAGACAAGAAAAAAACACAGACATAGACTTTCACTCAAGACCTGGAGCCAGCTGCCTACTAGCTTAGGACTGGCTCTGTGAAATCCAGAATGGCACCCAGGACAAGAGCCTCAGACCATTACTTTAAGTCCTGGTTGCCTCAGGGACCAGAGCAGGAAACAGTAAAATTGTACATAAGGAAAATTGTTCATGTTGAGGAGAAGGGGGGAGATATTAAAATTTCCCACTTAAAAAGAATGTACATACAAAATTCTATAGTATTTGAAAAAACAGTTTGGAGTTGAACTCATTCCAAGTGAAATGAAAATAATAGAGCAATTTGAAAATGACTCATTTTAAATAAGTATACTTATGATACTCAAAGATAAAGGAAGGAATTCTAAAAAAGAACAAAATGTTATAAAACAAAAACAAATGGAAAGACAAGATAGTGGGGGGGAATTAATTCTGGAAATTAAAAGATATAGTCTTTGAAATACACTCAATTGATAGAATAAACTCTAGGCTGGTCATAGTCAAAGACAGAATTAATGAATTGGAAGATAATGAGAAATTTACTCACAATGCAGTACAGAGACATGAAGAATATAAAGGAGCAGTTGTACATGAAAGAGAATGGTAGGCTCTACCATTTATTATATAGGAGTTTTATAGAAGAGGGTATGAGAATGGTAGAAAAGCAATATTCCAAAAGATAATGGCTAAAAACTTTTTGAGAACTGAAGACTCTGATTGAGAATATCACCAAGTGCCATACTTGAAAATGAAACAAAATTATACTGAGACAAAAGCATAATGAAGCAGCAATATATTTAGGACAAATAGAAAATCTTTAAAAAAAATTACTAAAAATAAAAGAAAGTTTCCTACAGTGGGAAGACAAACTTATAGAGTCTCATCAGCAACAAAGGATAACAGAAGTCAATTAATTTCTAGAAATAATTGTAGATCTAGAATCTCATATCCAGCTAGATGGTAATATAGAAGTAAAAGAAAAACAGATATTTTCAGACAAGCACAGGTCATTTGCTACCTCCTAACCCTTGCTGAACTACTAATGATGTACTTCAATAGGAAGCAAAGCAAACACAAAGGGAAGGAGTAGAATGTAAGAGACAAACTTAATTGCTGAGTGAATATTTTAAATTTGCTTTTATTCTTTCCTTTAAAAACTGAAATTTGGGACATAATTAATAAGGAATATGTGTGTGTTTAGTAGATAGTTAATCCAACCTCAAGTCTATTCTGAAAATGAAAGAATTACTAATTAATTTTACTTTGAGAGGGGAAAAAATCGTAGTTGCATCTATTAGACTTCTGATTTTAAAATGATAGAATACAAAAAGAGTTTTCTCTCTTGTCTTTAATATTATCCAAAATCAAATAGAAAAATATAGAATGCAAACTACCTGATGTAATGCATAGCTATCTCTAATTACAAACCCCTATTTGTGACGAAGGGCTGACGAACACAATAAAGGTCAAGGTAGATTCCAAGAGAGTTTTCATAGTTATAATCTCAGACAAGTCAGCACAATGACATTATCCAGAGTGTATGCCAGTAGTCCCTTCTTTGGAACAATGAGCAGATGCCAAGACAGCTCACTGGAGTTTGATGGACTCTGTTTGGCATGACATCTGGACAAGCAGGGAAAGAGGAGCTGAGCGAAGATCATACAGTCAAAACCATATTTGCAGAAATCAATCTACTGATGAGGAGAGCAACTAAAGCCTCCGCAATCCTGTGGTACAGCTCTCATTTGGGGAAAATAAACTTCCAAGAGACCTGTCACATACATCACCCTGCATCATGAAGAGAATGCCCATTGCCGCTAGGCAGGAATGTGGTCCTGTTTTCTCCTCAGTAATGTGAACCTCCTGCAAATAGCTGTTCAGAAAGCGATCACCTTGTTTTCAAAATGATAGTCCAGCCCTGGCCTAGTAGCTCATTTGGTTAGAGTGACTTCCCAATTCAGCAAGGCTTCGGGTTCAGTCCCTGGTCAGGGCACATACAAGAAGCAACCAATGAATTCCTTCTCTCTCTCTCTCTCTCTCTCTCTCTCTCTCTCTCTTTCTCTAAATTAATAAGTGAAAATTTAAAAAAAAGGTAGTCCCTGCATAAGTGGTTCCATAACTTACTAGGTGTGTGCCCTTGCACAATTCATAACCTTCCTATGCCATGGTTTTTGTTTTTGTAAAATAAGATAATAATTCTTGCCATATGGTACTACGGGTAGGATTAATTAAAATATCATAGGTAAAGCACTAGGCATGCTATCCAACACATGGTAAAGAGTCTATCAGGCCAAGTGTATTTCTATGAGGTGGAATTCCCAGGGCTGAGCATTTTCCTCTTCCTCTCTGAAGGATACTGATTAAGATCACGAATTCAGGCCCAAAAATGCCTGGGTTTGAATCCTACCTCTTTCACCTACTACCTTTATGATCACTGCCAAATTGTTTAATGGCCCTCAGTTTTTCCATCTGTAAATTGGGAATAATAATAGCACCTACTTCACAAAGTTTTTGCGAAGATTTAGTTAATTCCTGTAGAGCATTTTGAGTAGTGTCTGGAATGGAGTAAATATTTAGTATATATCTACTATTCATGCTTTTATTCTTTAAGAATTAAAAGTCACACGATAAATATGGTTATCATCCTTCTTAAGTTTATAAGGATAGTCATCTCAGGAAATGTGATTCCTTAAACATAGAAGCAAACATTAACTGATTTTTTTCTTCGAGGGGTATAATACCCTATTGCTAGATCATATATTCCAAATTTTGGTTTATTTAAACCATAAGTAAAATTCTGTTTTGCCCATCACTAGTTATTTTCTAGCATAGATCAACACCAAGTGCTGAACAAATTGGTCATGTGCTGGTACTAGCCAATCATGATAATGTATTCATTATGACCCTAAAGCAGAACACAAACTGCAGGCCTCAGGCCAAATTCAGTTTGTTTATGTAAATAAAGTTTTATTGAAACACAACCTCTCCCATTCATTTATATATTGCTTATGGTTGCTTTCATGCTACAACAGCAGAGTTGAATAGTTGTGCCAGAGACATTTATGGCTCAAATAGCCTAAAATATTTACTTATTTACTGTTTTCCTCTTTACAGGAAAAATTTACTGACTCCTGCTCAGAGTAATAATTTTCAGTAAGTCTTTAGCTAGTCAGAAACAGCATTTTTAGATCATTTAATAATAGGCTTTGGTGTACTTTGAAAATATAAGTGTGATATAATTAGAAGGAAATTAGTAGTGATTTGGTTATGGTCCCCTATAATGGTTTTTATGATTACATAAAAGCTATTAGCCACAAGATGATGGTAGGGAATCTCATTTCTTTCTCTTGGTGTGGGAAATGTCACATTTAGGACATGAGCACTTGCTCTGCTGATCCTTTTGTTAAGGGATGCTGTCAAGGCCAATATGTCTAAAATTAGAGAACAGAACAGAAGGAGGGCAAACGGGCAGACAATGCAACTTTCACTCATAATCCAGAACTCAAGTCCCTATGGGGTTGCTTGTCTAGGTTCCCAGTTGAGAAGGGAAATTTGTGTAATGTCTCCAGTCTTCATTTTCAAGACCTGTTGGACCTGGATGATCTAGGCTATGTTTTTCCTTTTATTTTTAATCCTCACCTGAGGATATGTTTATTGATTTTAGAGCAAGGGAAGGAAGGAGAGAGGGAGGAGAGAGAGGGGAGAGAGAGAGAGAGAGAGAGAGAGAGAGAGAGAGAGAGAGAAGAACAAG
>NW_005353721.1:279980-301281 GCF_000412655.1 Myotis brandtii
AGGGAAGGGAAGGGAAGGGAAGGGAAGGGAAGGGAAGGGAAGAAGAAAAGAAAAATGGACCGGTTGCCTCCCATGTGTGCCCTGACGGGGCATCTAACCCACAACTTAGGTATATGCCCTGACTGGGAATTGAACCATAACCTTTTGGTGCATGGGGGCGATATTCCAACCAACTAAGCCACCAGCCAGGGCAGGACTATCTTTTTCTTTGCTGATCTTTTTAAATTGTTTTTAGAGTTTTTGTTTTATTTTATTGAGGCCAATTGACTTTTTAATCTCAGCATATAGAAAACAATACTATTTAAGTCTGTTTAAAATGGGAAGGAAGTAGTAGAAATTAAATAAAGAGGGCATTTGAGTTGTCCATGCATATAGATGTTTATGCGTAAACTTGCTCCGCCCCCCTCAAGTATACTTCTAAAAGGAATTAGATGCTAGGTACTTAATAATAAGACATGGAAGGGCCCTCGTGTATACTAGCCCTTTTTTAAATTTTTAGTAACTTTATTTTTAAAAATTCATCCTACAAATGTTTTTCCTATATTTTCACTTTTTAAATGAATGGAAACAAAGACAAAAGCTTATCTGGATATAGGTTTAGATTTTGAAGAGTTAAGATCAACCAAGAGAAGTTCTGCACTTGGCCACTGCCAAGCACTAACCCTGCCACAGCATCGGATAATCTTCTCAAGTCTTCTCCCAGGGATGGAGTCAGTGAAGCAGCTGCTGAGAGAGATGGATGAAGATTATAGCCCACTGCAGAGTAGAGCTTGTACTAATGCTCCTCTGAGTGAGGCACCTCCTTGGTAATCATTTGCCAGAAAGTGGTGGCAAAAGAAGATGTCAACTTTGAGCAATATGGTCTCTCCTTTTAAGGGCTGTAGGGCTCGATGGGTGTATGTGCCACCTATGTGGTAAGAGGAGCCTGGAAGCACAGGAAATCTTCCAGCTTCTCGGAGCAACCAAAGTCACTAATTTTGCAGGCATCCTGCTCAGTTCTACAACTACGGACCACAACAAATATGTGTGATGCTCATTTAAAAGCCAGTGAAGCTCTCAGTTGAGAAACTGAATCCAGATCCTCCATGAGAATTTAACAAGAAAGAAAAGATCATTTGGAGACCAAATCCAAGAGATCATTAGCTGTTGCTCTTCCTCTCTAGTTTCTATTTCCAGCCACCTTCAGATCACTTCCGGTGGGAAAGTCCAAGGTAAAGATGCTCATCTGTAGCTAGTCATGTTAGAGCAGTAGCCTAGGCCTCTTTGATTAATAGCAGTGTTACGTGCCCTACTCATATCTTGCCTTTTTAATTAATTTTACAAATAAGGTCTGTCCTAGCCCTTCAATGAATGAACACAAGTCCCATGTAGCAGAGCTCTGAGTGACTGTGCTGGTAGGTGTCCCAAAGTCCTGGAGACTGACAGCTCCAATCTGCTCACACAGTTCCTCCTGCCCACCACCCCCAAAACCACCTTTTGCTGGCTTTTTTTTCTTGATTTTGATTGAAGTGTATGTGTAGAAGAATTTAACGTGATTATGCCACTTGAAAGTATACTTAAATGGCAATAAAATGTCAAATTTCAAGTGATAGATATGCTTCTATTCCTGAACTTAAATCAAGAAAAATAGTTGTCTAGCTTCCTACAAGAATATAAACTTAATTATTTCCATGAAAACAACTGTGGTGACAACTCAAGTTTGCAAAGTTCATCTTTAAGAATATTAAATTTTCCTATATTCTACAGAGCTTAAGAATTTGTCCTATTTCCTTCCATCTCCCCTCTGTTTCAAATCCTTATTTTAGATCCTTTGTGTCAAGTTACATTCATTCGAAATAAGCAAGCATTCATTTACCTAAAAGGGTGGAATAGAAAAACATTGCAAAGCCATATATTCCCTGTAACTCCTAAAAGTTATGTCTGAGTCAGCTAACATATGAATTAAAATATGCATGTTCTTGATGTCTTCTCGTCTCCAAAAGGAAATTATTTCTACATTTTGTCAATCTAATGCCAATATGATAATATGTTAAAACATTCTGCTTACAGCTGCAAGTTAAGAAGCCATATAAAGTACCTCTTTAATTATAGCTTCATCCTGCAGTAAAAGTGCTTAATTAGTAAGATTTTACTTGAAGCTAGATTTTTTTCTGAAGATTTAAAGAATTAAGAAAAAAAATGTTTCCCATTCATCTTACTTTTTCATTTGTTGACCTTTACCCATACTTCTATTCTACTTGTTCCCTATTTCAAGAACTAATTTAAGGAATGTTTAATCTGTTGATTAATAGATACCCTTTTGACTGGTTAGTGATTTTCACTCCTGAGTTGTGAGTTTTCAAATGTCATTTATCCTTACGTTTTTGACCATGCCTTGATTGCAAAATAAATATTTTGTACTTACAAAGTCCCTTTCTGTAATGAATGGAATAGTACCAGTTCACATGTTGCCAGTAGTCTTATTAAAAACTATTAAAGTAGCAAAGTTTGAGTATGATTTCATACATACCTTCAAGGGTGTAGCTCACTTAAGGGTAAGTAAGGGTATTTCTGCTGGCTTTCTTGAATGTCAGTGAAAAGAGCATAGTGATAGCTAGCACCCCAATTCTCTCTGCTACTATTCCTAGTCCCCCTAATTAATAGTCAAGGTGACTCAAATATACAGTCTCACTTGTATGGTACAAGATTTTTTACCTTACTGCCATTTTTTCTTTTAGTTGATCAAGGACACATTTTTAATAAGAAGGCAAGTAGAAAATGGGTGTTCACATCCACATTATACCAGAGAGAATTGACACTGGATATTGATATTAAGAGTAGCTTGGGTCACAAGTTTAAAACAGAAAATAGGATATTTTATGACCATATTTATATCAGTATATAGTCTATGTTTTTATATTTCAAATCATAAAATTTGGTTTGTTAACGCTTATTTTTTTAATAGCACCTACGTTTTGTTCTTAACATATAGCAATGAGAGAAAAAAACTTTCTAAAAAATAAAATGGAGTGCTTTTGAAAACAGATGGCATGTCTGTGTACCCCTCAGCATTCATGTGTTGAAACCCCAACCTCCAGTGGGATAGCATTAAGGAATAGGGCCTTTCGGAGGTGATTAGGCCAGAAGAGTAGAGCCTTCATGATGGGATCACTGGCCTTATCAGAAGAGACTGGACAGAGCTTGCCTCTGCTGTCTGCCCTGTGAGGACACAGCAAGAAGATGGCCATCTGCGACCCAAGGAGAGAATTCTCACAAGAACCATACCATGCTGGCACTTTGATCTCAGAATTCTCCCTCTAGAAATATAAGAAACAACTTCTATTGTTTAAGCCACCCAGTTTATGGTATTTTTATTATAGCAGCCTGAGCTGATTAAGAGAGATAATCTATACTTTTTCTTCTAAAATAATATTTTAAAAATCTTGAAGTGGCTAATTTCATTCACTACATGCTTATAAAATACATTTATGAATTCCACTCCTTTTGGTCTCATACACAAAAGTAATGCCATTGGATTGATTTGTTTCAGTTAAAACTTTTTCAAGGTTTTCTAAACCTGGGTACTCCCTCAGAATGTTTCGAACATATAAACATCACCCCTTTAATTGGTCAGAACACTTGGTTATGCTGCAGTAACATACCTCAGAATCTCCGTAGCATAACAAAGCAGACATTATTTCCCACTCAAACAGGACTGTGAGTTCAGTGCCTCTCTAGCACCCTGTCTAAGCGGTGACTTAGATGCTGATCCACCATCTCAGCAAGCACCTTCCAGAGTCAGATTCCGTAGGAGAAAAGAGAGACGGAAGGCCACCCACGGGCTTCTCATCACCTCAGCCCAGAAGTGACACTCATTGCTCCTGCTTACAGCGCACTGGCCATATTAACAACCCAACTTCAAGGAAAGCTGGAAAATAGATACTTTCTATGTATCCAGGAAGAAGAAAATAAAACACAACTTTGGGAATACCTACCATTATTTTTGCCAAACCCTTTATGTGTATCATGGAAGAAAAATCTTGAGAAGTACTTTTTGAAATTAATAATTCCAAATCATATAACTTAAATTTGATCGGATCTTATAGTAACTTATCAACCCAAAGACTCTGCTTTTTTCCTTTAAAAATCCATGCTCCATTGTCTGCAAACCAGTCACCTGTAACAAGCTCTTCTCTCTTACCCTCCTGTGTGCTCCCTCAATGTCTCTTAAAAATTGCTTTTTTATTCCCGTCTTTACCATTATAGCTCATGCCCTTGTCATCTTTTCCTGGAATATTTGCAATAGGCTCATCACCAGTCACCTTACTTCCTTTCATTAGTCCCTCCCCAGCCAGATCATTATTTCTTCAGCACTGTGTGGTCTCTCCACCTAATAAATTCCAAGGAACCTTAACATCTGTATTACTCATGCTATGTCAGAGTCACATACCTTAAAAGTATGAGGATTAGTCATTCCTCAATGTATAAGGATCCTTCCCCAAACAGGGTTAATTGTAAATGGCTTATAATGACACTTGGAGAATTCAATGAGCGAAATACAAAATATTTTTAAATTGATGGAAATCTTTTATCTTTTAAACTTGATTCTGTTAACATTTTAACCCATAGGTTGGCTACAGCTGAAATATACTAAAAGTCTCTTCTTCTAAAGTAGCTTTTTAGACCTTAATCCCTTTTAAAAGTGTGGCATTTAAACAGAGGAGGTGTGAAAAAAAAAACATGCCTGCCTTCATATTCAAAATAGAGTAAACACAGAAAGAAGCAAACTCTGTTTGGGTTTTCACTCATGTTGTGTGTCATTTTTTTCCTACCAGAACCATAACAATTCTGGAAATAGTGCTGTTTCTATTGAAAGTAACATACTGCATATTAATCAAATATCCTGAATTTGTATTTTTGTACATGCTTATATATTTGACAGAATAAAAAAAATCCACAACAATTTAGAAAAATGCTGTATAACTGGAATTTTATTTTACTCTGTTCACAAGTTAATCCTTTCTGTGTGCCCATTAGAATAGCACAATGCAAGATGAAGGCCAATGGAAATAAGGATTTAGGTATAAATAGCAAACTCGTCACATCTTTATAAAACCAAAACATCTTTCATTCTTTACCAATTTGTTATTCATTCAACAAGCATTGTTGAGCAGCTACCAAATGATGAATATGCTTGGATATGCTGAAAAATAAAAAGACTACCCCTGTGATCAAGAGCCCCTAGTTTAATGAAATAAATATATATATATGTAAACTAACAGTTTGGGTGCATTATAATAATGTTTCATCAGAGAAATGCAACGAATGCTATCGGAAGCATAAACAGAATTTCTCACTCAACCTCAGAGAATCAGAGCTAGATTCCTGGGGGAGGGTTGTGGCTTAATAACCAAGCTTTTGAAAAGGGGAGGAGACATCAAGTAGAGGAATACAGCATGTAAATGACATGCTCATATCCTAGGCCTAAGTGTAACATCATGAGGATGGGACAAATGAAAATCTACTCCTGGTACTTTACCATTTCACCTCACAAGGTATACTCCTAAGTAACTTTGGAAACTCTCATGATACAAACAAGAATAATGATATTAGAGTCAACCAGACTTGAATTCAAATCAAGATACTATTACTGACTAGCAATATAATTGTAGGTGAGTTTTTGGGTTTCATCAATTTTATTTTTTTAATATATTTTATTGATTTTTTTACAGAGAGGAAGGGAGAGGGATAGAGAGTTAGAAACATCAATGAGAGAGAAACATCGACCAGCTGCCTCCTGCACACCCCCCACTGGGGATGTGCCCGCAACCAAGGTACACGCCCTTGACCAGAATGGAACCTGGGACCCTTCAGTCCGCAGGCCGACGCTCTATCCACTGAGCCAAACCAGTTAGGGCAGTTTCATCAATTTTAAAAGGAGAATAATAGTATCTATCTTAAAGGGCAGCCACTAAGGTTTATAGAATAATGGCTATAAGCATTTAGCAGTTTCTGGCACATAGCAGGCACTTGACAAATCATAGTCCCTAATAATAATAGTATAAAAGGAAATGGGTTGCATTTGTAACTTTGATAATAGAGATTATTAGTTGATTGAGCATTCTTCCGTCAATTTGTATCTCGTTAAAATGAGTTGACAATGTTTGTGTTTAAAATGATGCCATGTGGATTAACTCCTCTGTGTAATTGATAGTAATTTCATTTGATTGATGATAATTGTGGTGGATTTTAATGACCAATTGGCAGAAGTTTTCAGAGCATCATTCTTAGTAAGTAAAATGTGTAACAGGAACTCATTAATAAATCAAACAAAATACATTAAGACCATAGAATGACTAATGAATAGTTATGAGACCCATTGGGATTTCATGTCAATTTCAAAACTGCTGTGTCATACCAGAGAGATAGTAAAAAATCTTCACCATATTTATCACCATATTTTCAATGTATGAATGTGATTCTTGGTTTTGCATTCATCACATTAAAAGAACAAATTCAGCCCGTGTGGCTCAGTTGGTTGAACATTGTCCCATGAACTGAGAGGTTGCAGGTTCAATTCCAGGTCAGGACAAATGCCTGGGTTACAGGCTCAATCCCCAGTAGAGGACATGCAGGAGGCAGCTGATTGATATTTCTCTCTCATCGATGTTTCTATCTCTCCCTCTCCCTTCCTCTTTCTCTAAAATCAATAACAACATATTTAAAGTAAAATAGAAGAACAAATTCAATGACTTTCAAGTCCATGTGGGTGCCAGCACTGGACAGAGTACTGAGTTCTGTTGCCCTTGATGACAATGTCTGAAGCATAATTGATCCGAACTTTGAAATTTTCAGATGCCAGTATCATAAGAGGAACTAGATCAAGACTGCAGACTGATTTGATTCTCTTTATTATCTCCTAAATAATAGGATTTAACTACAACAATAATGACCTAGTCCAGTAGTAAAGTGACCTTGGTGACTGTACTAGAACATTTTTGTTATACTCAGCATATTTCACCTTAAATTTAGCAGATTATCTTTGTCTGTGGAAGTTCATCTGTCTCGTTTCTCCTGCTCAAGATAAGAGGTTTCCTGTGCATCCTTTGATGCTGGTAACTTTGCCGTTTTAAAGGTTGCAAGGCATTCAGTAATCTAAAGTTTCTCCACAATCCTGCACTGCTTTGGACACTGCAGTAAATTGACCATGTGAGATATCCCCGGTGCTATGGATACATGTTTCCTAGAAGTGTGTGATTTTTTCCTTGGATTTTATGACTATGATGTCAAAGCTGGGTAGAGTTGTATATTGAAATCTCAAACTAGTGTGTGTGCACATGCTTGCAGGAGGGAGTTCTCCGAAAGGGAAGGATAACACTTTCCAGAAGGGACATGAGCATGGATTGTTTTAAGGAAATCAATTAATTGCCAGATTCTCAGTTTCCCTACTCAGCTCCCACATGTGTTTTTCTTAAATCTGAAGACCATGGGTGAGTAGAAAGCCTCACTGAGCTCCAAGTCAGCAAACATTGCTTCTAGGACCAGCTCTGCTCTTACGAGGGATGTGTGTGACCTTGAGCAAATCCTTTCACTTACCCGCTGACTGTCCTCTCTTCTGGAAACTAGATGATCCTAAATTCCTTTCCAATGCAAAGCAACAGAATGTTTTACCTGAGGAAGTCATGCGAAATTCCCAAAGCGCCTAATTACTTAATGACATAAGTTTGAGGCACAATTTAAATTAATTTGAAGTAAAACATCTCTAAGACCAAATTGGGCTGGACACATACTAAATGTGGCATACATATTTTCTTAAGTCAAAGAGCAAGCAAATTTATTTTTGTTTATTGTAAAGGATATTCAAACTCAGACCTTGTTCTATATTCATAAAACCTAAAACCACTTAACTTTTTATTGTCTTATCCCAAGACCATTTAATTTTCCATCTCATATTAATAAATTAGTCTTAGTGAGCTTTATCCCTGATGACCTTTCTCTATATTTTCTGCCCTTTATATTCCTATTTCCTGATTGTATTTTTTTCCTTTATTGATTAAGGTATTACAAATGTTTCCTTATCCCTCCATTGTCCCCCCAACCCCCCCACTCATGCCCTAAGTGCATTTTAAAATTTGTTTATTTTCACACAGTAGCTCCAGCCTCTTAGTGCATGCGATGTATGGATCTGATACTCTGTTAGCACCAAGCATACAAATGGAGAGAAGACAGTCAAGGAAATGTAAGAAATTCACACTCTAATTGGCTAAATGAATAGTTAGACAAATAATATTAATATAATGTGTTAAATATAGTAATAAAGGCATGAATAAAGTGCTAAGGAATCATGGAGGAGGGAGCACAACCTTTTAAATTTTGTTGAAGTCCAAGTTATCCTTTTTTTCCTTTGTTGCTTGTGCTTTTGGTGTTATCTCTAAAAAACCATTGCCTCATCTAAGGCATGAAGATTTGTGCCTATGTTTTCTCTAAGAGTTTTATAATTTAGCCCTTATGTTTAGGTCTTTGATCCATTTGAGTTAAATTTGTGGTGTGAGGTAGGGTCCAACTTCATTCTTTTGCCTGGGCTATCCAGTTGTCCCAGCACTACTTGTTGAAAAGACTGTTCTTTCCCCTTTAAATTTTCCTAGCATTCTTGTGGTCACCTTTTTGTTGAATTGTCCTGACTTCCACTGTGCCACATTCATCTTGGTTTGCCTCCTGCCTCTCAGGCTGTTTACTCCTAGCATTCTTTGCAGGCACTTTTACTAGTACCTTCACCATACTCTAAATGTTAAAATTCTTAAGGAAGGGTTTGCAAACCCTCTCCCTTCTCTCTTTAGCATAGCTCACTAGGTGACCTTATCCATTCAAATGAAATACTTTATGCTCACATCTGCTCACTCTCCAAGGAAATTTGTTTTTCTGACAGCATTTTCTCTCTTGTTTACCCCTTGCTCAGATCAGAAGCTTGGGATTCACTTACTATTCTTTTTCCCCTCATCTCCCATATTCAGCCCACCAGTATGTATCTTAAATATTTCCACTTTCCTCATCTCCACTGACATCATTCTAGTATAGGCCACCATTCTCTCTCTCTCTTCCCCCTCTTTCTCTCTTCTAGTATATGTATGTACATATATATGTATATGTATGTATATGTACACATATATGTATATGTATATATGTGTGAATATGTGCATATATGTATATATGCATACATATATGTGTGTATATATATTTTTTAAATAGAGAGGAAGAAAGAGAGAGAAACATTGATGTGAGAGCAAAACATTGATTGGTTGCCTCCTACATGCCCCCTACCAGGGACCAAGCCCACAACCTGGGCATGTGCCCTGACTGGAAACCGAACTAGCAGCCTTTTGGTGCACAGGACGACGCCCATCCAACTGAGCCACACTGGCCAAGGTGGCCACCATTATCTCTTATGTGAATTATTGCAGTAGCTTTAACTGTTTTTTTCTGGTTTCTTCTCCCAAAGTGTTTTAAACCTGGATATCTCACTGAATCCCTTTTTATAATTGAACTTTATGTTTCACACCAGTAATACTATTTTCATCCATGGTTTTTACATGAGTCCAGTATCATCACCTTGATGGGTTTTCTCCAGGAACAGAGTATCATTTGCTTTGCCTGGCCAGCATCACATAACCCTCCACCATGTATTGTTATACCCTGATCCGCTGTGTTAGCATTATTGGAAATGCACAGCTTCTTTATTAATATCACAGTTCGTTAAGTTATTTAGAGGTTCCTTCCCTAGAAGATGTGATCTAGTCTGAACAGATAGCCAGTTTCTAAGGAAGAGAAAGCACTTCTCACTTTAGAATGCATCACTGCCACTCTTTCTAGTCAGTCTTTTCTAGAACGGTTTGTACTCTTTCTGAAACTCCTTGGTTTACTGATAGTGTCCTGTATTTATCTATTGCTTCTCACACAGATATAAACAGATCACACTTTTATATATAGGTACATATTTAGAAAAAAGAAAATACTCAAATATTTTATTACTTTTTACTTCTTAAAATCAATAAAATACTCTTTACTTCTTAAAATTAATATAATAAAGCAATAAAATAAAACTATTGCAATCATCTTATGTATTTCAACTTTATTTTGTACTAAATATTTTATATTAAGTCATCATTAATAAGTTATGGCTTTTACAAAGTTATATATAACTATTATAATTACAAAATTATATATTATACATTATGTTATAATGTATTATTATGTGGTTGTACATTATAATAGTTATAATTATTATCATTGCTTTAGTTATTTTATTACTCTTGATGTTCTAAATATCACAACTTGTCCAGTAGGACCTGCTTTAAACTGGCTTCTTTTTGCTTTTAGCACTATCCCTACCATCTTTGAAGGTATCCTTATTATTGTCTGGCAATAATAAGGTATTTCAGGCCGGAGTTTTCCTTGCCCCAAGGCATGGAAACCGCCACTTTCCAAAGAACTTTGCTTTCTTCTAAGTGCTGAGTTTGCATTTGAGTACTAATGTTGCAAAAACGGTTTTAAGAGCTATCACCAATGTTTGGATACCCTTAGGGACAGCTAGGCACAATTCCTTGTTAAGGTTTTTATTTACACTGAATTTATTTATTATATGCTGTACTCTACCTACAATAAGAAACTGATAAAATTTGAACAATTTTCTAAAATGTGTCAAGAAACAATGAGGCAGTAGATAGAGATTGGAGTCTGTGGGGGGTGGAGGTGAGCACCTTGGTAACTAGGTCAAGAAGGATCTTCTTTAGTTAGTGTTGTTGTATAATGAGAAGGCCACCAAAGGGTTGAGACAAGGACATGATCAAGTCAGTAGTATAGAAAGAGGATGATATATTAGAGAACGAGGCCAGTGGCAGGAAAACCACCAGGCTGCTGTGGTGGTCCAATAAGGCCTGGCAGGCACTAGAAATAGAGCTGAAGGCTGATGGAAAAGCCCGTGCTGAGATAAATGCTCTGGGCTATGTGAACACCTGGCTGTGGGATATGATGGAGATGTTACAGTTCAAGGTGAACTGAGCATAGGACACTAGGTGGACAGAAGGGCCATTGTCTAACATAGAAAATTCAGGAAAGGAGGTCAGATGAAGGGTGGGAGGGAAACAATGGGTTAATATTAAGGTAAAACTTGAGAAGCAGACAAGTATAGACAGTGTCTGGCCCATGTTTATTCTACAATAAATGTGCAGAATGAATCATATAGTACTAATAACACAGTATGTATTGAGCTCATACTGCATTACTAACATTATGCTAAGTATATATTTCATTCAGTTCTCACAAAAGGTCTAAGAAAAATAGGTACTGTTTTTATCACCGTTGTGCCAGTGAAAACAAAGGCCCATGGAGATTAAATAATTTATCTGAGATCAAATAGCTAGTATTTGGCAGAGACAGACCCAAACCGAGACCTTTCTGACATCATACCCCTAACCAAGAAAGGAATGAAACTGACCAGGAGTTATCAAAGTGATGGTGGGAATCAAGAAAATAGTGTGTTATGGAAGCCCAGGGAAAGAGCAGTTTTTAAAAAGGAGTGGTCAGTCCACGTGTGGTCCAGTGGCCAAGTGGAGGAAACTTAAAATAGGCAATGGACTTGATAGGCCAGTGGTGAGGTTGAGAGGCAGTGTTAGTAGACTGGAGTGGATGCCACTTCGCTGAAAGTTCAAAGTGGTTGGGAAGTATGAGAGGTCACAATAAGAGTAGACTCTTCCTTCAAGAGTGTTATGGTGAATGAGATTGGGGAAATAGAGATGAGCTAAAATGGAAAGCTTAACAGAAAGACTCTTTAGTGCCAGAAAACTGAAGTTTATCTCTTTTAGTAATGGCTAAAGTTGAGTGACTACTGTGTGTCAGGCACTGATCTAAGTTCCCTACTTATATATGACCTCATTTATTCCTCACAGCAATCTTATGAGGTAAGGACTAGACTAACCCCCAGGACAGGTATGGAAACAGACTGATGCACAGAGGGGTCAGCTATTGGTTCAAGGTCACCCGGCTAGTAAGTAGCAGGCTCCACGTGTTCAATCAGTCTTGGTTGGTAGCATTGTTGAGGGTTTTTAAATTGTATATATCAGGACTTGAAATTGTGGTTATTAAAGTAAAAGTCACTAGCTTCCAACCACATTGAAAACAGAGAACCGCAGATCATAGGCAGTTTGTCACCAGACATCCGAAGACAGGAAACAAAATCCATTTTAGCAAGTTTAGAGCCATTCGAGGTGTTTAACCTCAGAACAAGGGTTTCCTCTTTCAAGTTGCACTTAAGCTATACTTCTCAGAGCCTGTATCCTCTGAACAAAACAGAACAAAAAGAAGTCTCCTTGAATTTATTCTGCTGATGACCCATACCTCTTATAAGAGCATGTTCATAGGACCAAGTTTAAATGAATACTAAAGGACTGCTGAATTTCTCTACATATCCTGAGTTCAAGTGTTTAAAGGACATGAACAGAATCCTACATGTTTGACCCTTGCCATTGGAAATATTGGGGCCATGAATGGAGAAGAGTATGAACTCATAGGCTTCTGTAGGACAGGAGGGACCCTGGGGCTTTCTCCTGTGTCCTTAGCTGTGGGGTATGCCTATGACTGGAGAACAGGCTGAGGTTCCACTGAATTACCTTAACATCACCAACAGAATGTATAGTGGTCCATTCTTCTTCCTTTGGTAATGCCAGCAATAGATAACCCCAGGGTCTCTTTCAAACAGGCTTTTGAGTTTATGGGTTTACAAAGTACTCCTGAGCTCTTAGTCCATTTTTCTTTGCCATCCAGCTGCAGGCAACAAACAAGCTTTATGGTCCCTGAAATTAGCCACCAACTTAAAACAAAAGATAATTCTCAAACTGCCATTTAACATGCTATATCTGTTCTACTGCTTCTATAAAGCAAGCCTTTTTAATGTAATTACATGACTTGTCCATCTATTACTAAATTGATGAGGACAGCCTGGATTTATTTAGTTTTCTTCCTTTAACTTAGAAGTCAGTATGGTTTATTGTAGCATTTCTCAAAGCAGATTTTATTTACAAGAACCTTGTAAATAAATATGTCGAGAAATTCTGCTAACAGATCTCATGCTCCTACCCCTACCTTCTTTTGATTAACAACTTACATTAGCATATTAAAGGTTTTGCAAAGTTCTGCAATAAAGAAGCCAACTAAATTGGTATTTTTGCAAAGTCATTTTACAATAGGATTGTGTTTTTTATGTAGGATTTTTTTTTTTTATGTGCCTCAGGCATGAAACAGCTCTGGCCACCGACACAGGCATCAAGCTAGGATGAACTAAGGACTGTACATCTGCTTTGCCCCTGACTGATATAAGAGCAACACCACCAATCAGGTGTCTCCTTGCCCATTGCCAGGGGGTTATGTAGGATTTTTTAAGGCCACACAACCACTTTGGGAAATGCTGACATAGTCCTTAAGAGCTTTGGGGGCAACTCTGAGCTTCTGTGTATTTGAGTTTTTTAGACTCCACATATAAGTGAGATCATGTAGGTTTTTTTTTCTTCTCATGTGTGATTACCACAGGCAGGGATGTGTGGATATGGACAGATGTTGGTCCAAGGGTACATAGTTGAAGTTATGTAAGATGAGTAAGTCTAGAGATTTAATGCATAGCATGATGACTATAGTTAATAATACTATATTGAACACTGGAAATTTGGTAAAAGAATAGATTTCAGGTCCTCTCAACACACACAAGAAAAAAAGAAAGAAAGAAAGAAAGAAAGAAAGAAAGAAAGAACACCATGAGGAGGTGGATATGTAATTAGCTTGATTGTAGCAATCATTTTACTAAGTAGTATATGTACATCAAATCATCATGTTGTAAACCTTAAATATATACAATTATTTTTAAAATAACAAAATGTGCCTGGTCATTGTGGCTCAGCGGTTAGAGCAGCCGTGGGCAAACTACGGCCCGCGGGCCGGATCCGGCCCGTTTGAAATGAATAAAACTAAAAAAAAAAAAAGACCGTACCCTTTTATGTAATGATGTTTACTTTGAATTTATATTAGTTCACACAAACACTCCATCCATGCTTTTGTTCCGGCCCTCCGGTCCAGTTTAAGAACCCATTGTGGCCCTCGAGTCAAAAAGTTTGCCCATCCCTGGGTTAGAGCATGGGTCTTCACACCGAATGGCTGAGGGTTCAATTCCTGGTCAAGGGTACATACCTAGGTTGCAGGATTGATCCCCAACCCTAGTCAGGGTGCATGCGGGAGGCAACCAGTTGATGTGTCACACATCAATGTCTCTCTCTCTCTCTCTCTCTCTCTCTCTCTCTCTCTCTCTCCCTCTTTCTCTCCCTCTCCCTCCCTTCACTCTCTCTCCATCCTTCCTTTCCACTCTCTATGAAAAGCAGTGGAAAAAATATACTTGGATGAGGATTAAAAAAAAACCAATATGCTTTTTTTAGGGTCAAGATCTGGGTGATCTTGGTTGAGCTACTTCAGCTCCCTGAGCACTTTTATCCTGAATTGTAGAGTAGAGTAAGAATATATTCCTTTGAGGATTTGACAACTTAGCATAGCCCCTGAACAGAGTAGACAGTGAAAACTAGCTTTTTCTGTGAGTGACTGATCCTCACACTGCACCTGTGCCTAACATGCGGCAACAACTAACTCTTCCTTTAAGAAAGGCTTACTATAACCTGAGCATGTAACAGAACTTACTGATCCGTCAAAAGTAGAAATGAAGTTCTACCTTTTGAAAGAATCTCCATCTTACAAGGGAGTCCTAGAGGTTGTCCAACACTGAAGTGCAGCAGTGTGATTTGTATTGATTAGTCAGTGTAATGGTGAAAGAGCTTGGCAGTTTACCCATGCTCACAGACAATTAATGGAGTTAAGAACCAATGAGTTTCACCCTAGTCAGTGTGGTTCAGTGGTTAGAGTGTCAGTCTGTGCACCAAACGGTCACGGGTTCAATTCCCAGCCAAGGGCATGTACCTGGGTTACAGGTTTGGTCCCAGGCCCCTGTAGGGGGACATGCAAGAGGCAACCAATTGATATCTCTCTCTCTCTCTCTCTCTCTCTCTCTCTCTCTCTCCCTCCTTCCCTTCCACTCTCTAAAAATCAATGGAAAAAATATCTTTGCATGAGGATTAACAAAAAACTACAACAAAGGAACCAACGTGTTTCACTAGATAGGCCTTTGCATTCAATCACTCTGTAGAAGTGAAAGCTAATGTCATCATTATTATTTCAATTATTAATCTGTAAAATGTTTAATGCAAGTACAGTACTAAGCAGAACCTCATTAGAATCATTATGATTACCATGCAACTGAATTACTACCCATGGGGCGGAGGTGGGAGCTCATCTCCGAGCAGAATAGTGTGTGAGTGGTTCAGAGTGACTTTGGCACTGAGAAGGCCCACGGACAGGGAATCAGGTTTCCATGAGACTTCTCTTTTGCTAATATGTCCTCTAGTAGTAGACTTTATTTGACTTTATTTGCTGTGCTTGAATGAACAAATTTAGGTATTAATATGCTTTGTTACTATTTTGAGAGAATTACTGCTCTGTCTGCCTTGGAAGGCTGTTTTAGTTCCAGATTAACTCAGCACAATATGATGAGCCCCAACTTTTGAGTCAGGCATCCCATGTACAAAGCATACTCATTGATTTAATGAGTATGTGTTCAGCTCCATGTCTAAGCAACACCCTGAGCTACACACAGCAGGTATACAAGATATCTGAGCAATGAAAATTGGAAGCAAAAAACAGAAAGGAAAATATTGGTTGAATCCCATAGTTTGCATCCAGTACAATTAATTTCAATATCATGAATACTGGCCCGGTAAGTGTACCTTATGTCTGGCCACAAAATGGTTTTGCTATGAAAATTAATACAATAGATGAGAACGGAACAGGGACTATTTAATCTACTCAAAAATAAATTATTATTCAACACTTTGGGTATATATGGGAGTTACTAGTGTTTCTGATCTATTAACAGATTTAATATTATAGATCTCCATGCCAATTTTTGAGTTTATTGTTGTAGAACCCAAATCTACTTTATATACATACTTTTTTTTCCATAATTGGTTTTCCTCTAAATTGGTTTGGATAAATGGGACTTATTGAACAGGTATTCTTAGTTGGTTAATTGATTGTTGGATAGAAGTAGTCCAAGCAAAACTATTAAGATTTCATTTTAAAAGAGTGCTCGGAGGTGACCATTTTCACTCAGCACTGAGTGTAAATTGGCATGTATTTGTCAGTCATTTATTTTTATATGATTTTTCCACTATCTTTTCCCCAAAAAGGATGAGTATTTTGCATTTCCAATATCTATATATGTATTTGATACAGGAAGTAGCTGCGGAAATTCTGTTTAAGTTGCCTCTTTACTATAGAATTAGCAATTTTGATTACCAAGATGCAATCTGAAGTCTAGGACAATCAACAGAAATTATGTTGATATTTGTGCTATTATAATGGCTATTAGAGTATTTTGTGTGCTTTTTAAGATCTCTCCTCCCCTTGCCCTAGCCAGTTTGGCTCAGTGGATAGAGCATAAGCCCTCGGATTGAAGGGTCTTGGGTTTGATTCTGGTCAAGGGCACATACCTCAGTTGCAGGCTTGATCCCCGGCCCTGGTTGGGGCACATGTGGGAGGCAACTAATTAGTGTTTTTCTCTCACATCAATGTCTCTCTCTCTCTGTATTTCCCCCCTCTCTTTCACTCTCTCTCTTAAAAAAAAAAAAAGGAAAAATATTCTTGGGTGAGGATTAACAACAACAACAAAACTTTCCTCCTCTTTTTTCTCTTCTACTGTTACTTTTTAATTGTGATTTTAAACAGTAATAATACATTGTTAAAGCTTTATCTCAAGTTGCTCTCTCAAAATCTTCTAAATCATTAAACAGAAAGATGTCAAATATATTTTTTAAAAGCACATATTGAGTGATACTGATGTGAATGCAACATCAATGAAGTAAGAATAGTGTCCGCTGAACTCTTTGGAGGCTATAATTCAAAAGGCAGTTGACTTTATTTGCTGTGCTTGAATGAACAAATTTAGGTATTAATATGCTTTGTTACTATTTTGAGAGAATTACTGCTCTGTCTGCCTTGGAAGGCTGTTTTAGTTCCAGATTAACTCAGCACAATATGATGAGCCCCAACTTTTGAGTCAGGCATCCCATGTACAAAGCATACTCATTGATTTAATGAGTATGTGTTCAGCTCCATGTCTAAGCAACACCCTGAGCTACACACAGCAGGTATACAAGATATCTAAGAAATGCCTTCTGCGAGCCTCAAGACACTTAGCCCTGAGATAAGAGGGCAAAGAGGGAGACATGCAATGGAATGGGGTGTATTGTGCCATTTCCAAAGTTCCTCCAAAGCAGATGTGGTCTTTGGGAGGTGGAGGGACAAGTGTCCATTGAGCACCTACAGACACTTTGTATACATCTTCATCTTCATTTCCACATCAGCCACGTGAGATGGGTGGCGTGCTGTTCATATCACAGATGAGGACATTAAAGATCAGAGAAGGTAAATCACTCCCTCAAAGTCTTTCTGCCAACTATGTCAACGTAACAGTGCCTAGCACATAGTATGCACTCCAATGAATAGTTCTGAATGTTGAACAAGTCTTTCATGGAAGCAATCTTCCACATCCACCATGAGCCTCAAAAATGTGCATGTCCTTTTAACCAGCAGTTTTATTTCTTGGAATTATCAGAGATGTGGACAAAGTTGTGTGTGTGTGTGTGTGTGTGTGTGTGTGTGTGTGTGTGTAAATGCAAGAAGGTAACCGCAGCCTCATTTGAAAAAGTAAGACTTTTGGAAACACAACAAATATCTAAAAGAGTAATCTATAATAATAAAAACGTAATATGCTAATTAGACTAGATCTCCTTCTGGGTGAAGCCGGGGCTGCAAGGGAGCCCGGGTCCTGGGTGCCAGAGGGAAGCCGGTGCCGGCAGCTGGGGGCAGGAAGGCCTAATCTTGCACGAATTTTGTACATTGGGCTTCTAGTAGTTGAATAAATTACAATAATGTAATGCAGCTATTATAAACAGTATTTTCAAACAATTTTCACAACATAGGAAAGTACCCACAACAGGATATATATAACTAAATATATAGAGTATGGTTTCAGAAAAGCATATACAGAAAAATGCTACAATAAATTGTACCATAAATATAATTTATGGTCATCTCTAAGCAATTGAATATGATATAATTTTATTGCCTTTCAGTAATAATGTGTATTCTAAATTTTCTACAGTAAAATTTTTTAACTTATAATAAGGACAGGATGTTTTATTTCATATTATGACTTTTAGAAGTGCATTAGGAATTACTACACTAGTCTTATTGCATATAGTTAATACAGACTGTGTCATTAATCTCATTACAAGGAAATTCCCATGGAGAGTCAGTTCACACAATGCTATTTGTTTACTGTGTGATTCCTGGCACATTGTTAAATCTCTCTCTCTATGTTGCTGCTCCCAACTGTAAAAGGGGGATTTTAAAAATGATGATATGCCCATCACATTAGGTTGTTATGAAGAGCATATTTTATTAAATGTCTAGAAATAGTAAGATTCAGGCAACTGTCATTTTTGCATTGGATGTATTTATTAAGCTATTTAACTTCTATTATTTTTATACTTTACAGTTGTTTATTTTAAGACTAATAACAACAATTTTTTATAAACTTCCTCTTTACTTTTGCTATAGCAAAAACATTTCCTTTTTTGCATTTTGCTGTTGACCTAATTCATTAAATTCCTGGCACAATCTCTAAAGGAGATAGTTAACTTCACTAGACATAGACTAAACCCTTAGCCATTTGGCAAATTTAGAATTTCAGGACCTAGTTAGATCATATGACAGCATCAGTTACGTAGCCAACTCTCTGCTAAGGCATGAAGAAATCATAAGAGGGGTGATATATACTGGTACTTGCTGCCTCTCAGTCAACCAACATTTATTAAGTGTCTACTGTGTGCCATGGATTGGGAATCAGAAGTGAGAAAGACACAGTTTCTGCCCTCAAGGAGATCACCCTAGATATCCAACAATTACATGCAGAAAAATAAATACACCATTTCAAATAGATACACGATGATGTGTGTGCTGGGGGCAGCAAGGGTAGGATGGGCGAGACATGATGAGGTTTCCTAGAAAAGAGGTCTGGAGTGTATTGCAGTATTTAGAGCAGGGGTCCTCAAACTTTTTAAACAGGGGGCCAGTTCACTGTCCTTCAGACCGTTAGAGGGCCAGACTATAGTTTAAAAAAAAACTATGAACAAATTCCTATGCACACTGCACATATCTTATTTTGAAGTAAAAAACCAAAACGGGAACAAATACAATATTTGTATTTGCATGTGGCCCGTGGGCCGTAGTTTGAGGACCCCTGATTTAGAGGTAAGTGGGAGGGCTAAGATGAGAAGCAGAGTTCCAGACAGAGGTAGCAGGAAGTACAAAGGCATATAGGTAAAAGAAACATGACACATTTGTGAAAATTTTGGCGAGGTGTGGGATTAGAAAATGCGAGGTAGAAGGGAAAATGGATGGGGTTCCAAGAGATGACCTGAGAGAGAGAAGCAGAGTACAAATCTCACTTTTTTATCTCAAAGTAGTGGGGAGGTGGTAACAGACTTGACTTTTTTTTTAATTTTCAAGTTAAATTTATTGGTGTAACATTGGTTAATAACATTATATAAATTTCAGGTGTTCCACTTTATAATGTGACATCTGTATACTCTATTGTGTGCTCACCTCTGTCACCATATATCTGATCCCCTTTATCCTCTTTATTCTCCCTACCCCCTTTTCCTCTGGTAACTACCATTCTGTTGTTTGGATCTATGACTTCGTTTGTCTTCTTTGTTTGTTCATTTGTTGCTTGATATCCCACAGTGACTGAAACCATACAGTTCTTACACATTTCCATCTGACTAATTTGACTTAACATGATACTCTCAAGATCCATCCATGTTGTCACCAATGTCTCAAATTCCATCATTTTTATACCTGGGTAGTATTCCATTGCACATACTTTTTATCCATTCATCTGTCAAAGGACACTTAGGACACAAGGGGCACAAGACATGTTTTCATGTGTTGACTATGGTGAATAATGCTGCAAACAATGGGGCACATGTATCTTTATGAATAAGTATTTTGAAAAATTTTGGCTAGAAATTTTTGAGAAGAGGGATTGCTGGGTAATATGGTAATGGCATTTTTCACAGAAATAGAACCAAAAAATGCATTAGTTTTGTATAGAACCTCAAAAGACCCTGAATAGCCAAAGAAATTCTGAGGTGGAGGGGTAGGAGGGCAAGCAAACCCCAAAGTCACAGGAATCACACTTCCTGACTTGAAACTATAGTACAAAGATACAATAATAAAAACACTAGCTATTGGCAGGAAAAATTACACAGACCAATGAAACAGAATTGACAGCAGAAATAAACCCACACACATATGGGCAACTAATTTTCAACAAAGGAACCAAAAACATATTATGGGAAAAGCAAAGGCTCTTTAATAAATGGTGCTGAGAAAACTGGAAAGCCACATGCAAAAGAATGAAACTAGACTGCTATCTGACACCATATACAAAAATTAATTCAAATGGATTAGGACTTGAATATAAGACCTGAAACAATAAAAACATAGAAGAAAACATAGGTGTTAAACTTATGGACCTTGGTCTCAGAGAGATGTTTGTGAACTTGACTTCAAAGAAAGGGGAAATAGAAGCAAAAATAAATGAATGGGACTACATCAAACTAAAAAGCTTCTGTACAATACATATATATATATATATCATCAATAACAAAAAAGGTAACAAACTGAATGAGAGGAGATATTTACAAATGATACCTCTGATAAAGGGCTAATCTCCTAAATATATAGAAAACTTATATAACTCAACAAACGGAAAAAGAAACAATCTGATTAAGAAGTGGGTATAGGACTCAAATAGACACTTTTCTAACATAGACACACAGATGGATAACATATATGTGAAAAAATACTCAACGTCACTAATTATAAGAAAAATTCACATCAAAACCATAATGAGATGCCACCTCACACCTGTGAGAAAAGCTATCTACACTAATAAAAGAGAAACATGGTAATTGGCGTACGACCGCTACCCTTCCCATTGGCTAATCAGGGAGATATGCAAATTAACTGACAGCCAAGATGGCGGCCGGCAGCCAGGCAGCTTGAAGCGAACATGAGGCTTGCTTCCTTCATTGAAGGAGGAAGCCAATGT
>NW_005353721.1:302402-333799 GCF_000412655.1 Myotis brandtii
GGCCCTGCTCTGTGCGTGACAGGGGGTGGCGCCGCAACCTCCCCATTGACCCTGCCTTGAGTGTGACAGGGGGCGGTGCCCCAACCCCCCAATCGGCCCTACCCTGAGCGTGACTGGGGGTGGCATCGCAACCTCCCAATCCGCCCTGCTCTGTGCATGACAGGGGGCGGTGCCCCAACTCCCCAATCGGCCCTGCTCTGAGCCCAACCAGGGGCTGCACCTAGGGATTGGGTGTGCCCTCTGCCACCCGGGAGCAGGCCTAAGCCAGCAGGGCGTTATCTCCCGAGGGGTCCCAGACTGTGAGAGGGCACAGGCCGGGCTGAGGGACTCCCCCTTCCCCCCGAGTGCACAAATTTTTGTGCACCAGGCCTCTAGTTATAAATAAGATAAGAAATAGTATTGGAGAAGATGTGGAGAAAAGGAGCCCTCCCACACTACTAGTGGGAATGTACTAGTAAATTGGTGCAGTCACTATAGAAAACAGACTTGCCTTTTTAAAAGTGTACTATAAAAGTGTGGAAGACAGACCAGAAAGGTGTAAGGACAGTTAAACAAAAGGTTGTCTCTATAACTCTGAACAAGAGAGGAATTGGATCAATACAGAAACAATGTGAATGGTAGAGAGCAGAGAGCTGTGTAGGAGGTGACCTTTAGTTGTATGGGGTGAAAAGGAGGGAGGAATCTAGACTTGACTCCCAGACTTCTGAATTGAGGGGCTGGGCAGATAGTGAGGTTAGTCACTGAGCAGGAGAGCCCAAAAGAAAAGCAAGTGTGAAGGGAAGGGTAATAGGGTCATGTTTAGACATACTGATTTCAAGATGAGTGTGGGCCACTCACCTGGAGTTGTCCAGTAAGAAAACATACTAAGGATCCGGAGCTCAGCAGCACAATCTAGCTAAGGATAAAAGTTTGGTCATTGAAGCCATGAGCTGAGTAAAATTGTCCCAGAGAGAGTCTGTAGAGTGCCTAAGAGAAGATGGCCAATGACAGAATCCTTGAATTACAGCATTAGCAAGAAGATCTCAGAGAGAAGAAAGTAAGCAAGCAGGAGACCCAAATCAAGAGAAGAAAATTCAAGAATTAGGGAATGGTCAATAGAGTCAAGTGGTGTCCTCAGGGAATTTATACTCCAGCTTGGAAATCAGTGCATCTACAGGTGAAAAAATGAGGTGGAAGAGTCGCCCAGGATTATACTTGATAAAGCACACCAGAAGGATATGGACAGTTCTCCCAGAGTTGAGGGAAAGGAAAGAATGGAATTGTCCTGAAGCTTGATAAAGGTGATAGGACTTCACTGGGCCTGAAATGTGGATAGAATTGAAGCCAAGAGAGGTCATTTCAACTTAGGCAACAAGATTTGTTCAAATCCATCCTCATGCCCCAAAACAACCAAAGATAGACTTTCTATTGATAGTAGTCAACAGTGTCATCTTTGAATAGTGGAGACAGCATTTGGTTCCCTCTTTTAGTTATAACATTTGGACTATTGGTTAAATCACCTGTATAATAAAAGGCTAATGTGCAAGTCCACTGAACAGTGGAATGACTGGTCACTATGACACGCACTGACCCCAGGAGGCAGATACTCAATGCAGGAACTGCCCCCTGGTCATCAGTGCGCTCCCACAGGAGGAGCACAGCTCAGCAAGAAGCCAGGCTCACAGCTAGCGAGCACAGCTGCGGTGGCAGCAGCTCTAAGGATGTCCAACTGCCAGCTTAGGCTCACGGGGAATGGGCCTAAGCTGTCCATCAGACATCCCTCGAGGGCTCAAGGACTGCAAGAGGTTGCAGGCCGGGCTTAGGGATCCCCAAATGCATGAATTTTGTGCACCAGGCCTCTAGTCCTATCTAATAAAGAGGGAATATGCTAATTGACCCTCATGCCATCGCAAAGATGGTGGTGCTCACAGCCAATAAGGAAGGAATATGCTAATTGACTGTCCCGCCCTCAAAGATGGCAGCACCCACAGCCAATAAGGAAGGAATATGCTAATTGACTACCACGCTCTCAAGGATGGTGGCACCCACAGCCACAAGAAGGTGGTGGCGCCCAGCCTCAACCCCACTGGGGCGGCAGGCACGTAGCAAGCCCGGGCCCACCCCCAGGCAGGCCCAGCCACTCCGCGTGCCTGCCTCCAAAGACCCCCAGTCCCCTCAGCCCGCCAGCCACCCAGGGCTGGCCCAAGGTGCAGGCAAGCCTCGGATGTTGGCTGCCCAGCTGCCCAGGGCCAGCCTGAGGCGCAGGCAAGCTTTGGATGCCAGCCACCCAGGGCTGGCCCAAGGTGCAGGCAAGCCTCAGATGGCAGCTGCTCAGCTGACGCCTGGGGTGCAGGCAAGCCTCAGATGTCAGCTGCCCTGCTGCCCAGGGCCAGCCCGAGGTGCAAGCAAGCCTCAGATGGCGGCTTCCCAGCAGCCCAGGGCTGCCCGAGGCTCAGGTAACCAGGTGCTGGCCGAGGCTTGTGCTGCCGGCAGTGGCAGCAGCAGAGGATGGGGCGATGCCTTTTCCTGATCGCCGGGTCGCCTCCCACCCCTGAGGGCTCCTGGACTGTGAGAGGGGGCAGGCTGGGTTGAGGGACACCCCCCTCCAGTGCATGAATTTTCATGCACCAGGCCTCTAGTATCATATAAAATAGGATGTAGTGTCACCTGACATCATGTGCAAAATTAACTTTATGGAAGTCATGACAAGAAAGCAGTATGGTTTGTGCATAGCAAGATCATTTCAGAAACACAGATATATCTAAACTTTGAGAATATCATGAGGGTCAATTCCACTGGGAAAAGACAAGTCCTGGTTATAAACCCTCTTCATTTTGTGAAAGCTACTTATAAAATCCCTTTACTTTAGTGCAGCTATTCCTAGCTGTGAAGTTGCAGATTCTTAGCCCCATTTTCCCCCTAGCCTCTGGTGACTAAACTGTGGGTATGTGGAAGGAAGCAGGAAAGGGGGGAGATCTTCTTGTGCCCTCCCCTACTCCTCACCTTTCAGTCCCTTCTCCATCTTCCTATTCCATCCCAATGCCCTCTTTCTTCTTGAGAACACTTGACTTGCAATGCCACACAGGCAATAACTCTTCATTTACCAAGAGGAATGCCTAGAGGGCAGAAACAGTCAGGCATTACCTGGGGAAATAACCTGTCAAAACCTCTCTTTGCTTATCTGCTTATAATTCTGGCATAGTAGATTGCTTCCCAGAACCAACACCTTATCTGCAAAGAGGAAGGTACAGAATAAGGAAAAGTCATTGGAATACCAGGTTCTAGTGCTGGCTGTGTCCCTGGTGACATGATCTTATACAAGCCACTTAACCTCACTAGTCTCAGCCTTTTCAGGAGAATTTTTGGACAAATGAGATATTTGTGAAGGAGTTTTATGATTGCAAAATGCTATTGAAATGTTAGACTGTGATGATAGGCTGTCATCATAGTTATGAGTATGATGTGAAAGAAAGGGGGACCAAGATTTCTCCTCCTAAATCTGTTCTGAAGACCTAGACCTTCCATTCCAACCCTTGCATTCAACCAGATTTTTCCAGAGCCTCTTCTCTCCTGGTCCCTGTTCATCTGTGCCGATTTATCTTGGCTCATTGTAGTGCTTGATGCAACTGAGTAATACTAAGTTACTCCCATTCTCCTTCCTTCAATGCTAGTGGAAGCCCTTGAAATCCACCCCGAAAGAAGAAATAAAAATGGTAATTCATGAAGTGCTTCCTCTGGGCAAGGCACTTTCTTCTCCTGAGATCATTTTCTACAAACCACAGTCTGTTCCCACAGAGGAGAAATTAGGAAGCCTTTGCAGCTGAGACAAGAGGAAATTACATTTCTATTAAAAGCTGTCTGTGGCTAGATGCATCCATCTCAGGTACAAAGTTAAATGATGTAATAAACTTATTCAAAGACATAAAGCTATTACACTAAATGCCATTAAATAGCTTCCACTTAATGTTAACAAAATGCAGCCATAAATTTCCTTCGGTTGTCATTTTGCAAGATGCTTGTTCTCAGTGGCTTATGCATCTGCCAGTTCTTCACTGTTGAGTTCTGTTTCCAAGTCCTGGCAAGTGGGATGTCAGGGATGCCTAAGCCTTTGAAACATGATGACTTCCAACTTTCTCGGTATCATCTCTAGTGAATCTGGGAGTTCACTAATTCACTGTTTTCTACCTCCTGGCTAAGTGCAGTGTTGAGGTTCCATATTTCATATACTAGAGATCAAAGGCAAGGAGACCCAACCAACAAAGCCACAGCTCAGAATTCAAGGTTGGGAGGTGACACATCTACTCCGAACTTTGTGGTTGATTCAGTTTCTTATGTGGAGCCATACATTTAGGGATGAAGGTTAAAATGGAAGGGGAGGATTGAAAGGAATACAGAGCATTATATCTGGAAAAGTTCTGTGCCCCCACTTTTCCTGTGGTTGTTCACCTAAACCCCAAGTCAAGGGGAAAGGCGCATAAGATCTGGACATGTCTCATTAAACTTGCCTAATTTCCTGAACTTATCATGATTCCCATTTCCCATACAAGCCAAGTCCTAAATCCAGGAGGACCCAGTCCCTTCATGCTTCCATAAACAGAATGCCAGGAGAGTGGGAATGAGTAGTGTGTTGGTGATGAGGATGTGAGAGAAGCTTTCAGCATTTGCCCAGGTCCTACAGCCAACAGGTATTTTTCCTGTCAGTGATTCAGTGAGACCCAATCAGAAGAAATGTTGACTTGGTCTTTGTATCGTGTGGCCTGCCATGCTCTTACAGGCTGCGCACCCCTGGCAGGGGTCTGTCACTGTGGTCCAGCCGAGCCAGTTTCTGATGCTCTTGCTGTCCTTCCTCAGGAAACAGCATCCTCCATTCAGCGGCCGATAGCGTGTCCAGTGCCGTGCAGAAAGCGAGCCAGGCCTTGAACGAGCGTGGGGAGCGGTTAGGCCGAGCAGAGGAGAAGACCGAGGACTTGAAGAACAGCGCCCAGCAGTTTGCAGAAACTGCACACAAGGTGGGTGCTGCAGATGGCAGAGGTCTCAGCTCTGGGCTGTCAGAGAGCTTCGGTGCTGAGAAACTTGTTTTCCCTATGTCCCCCATGAGGGAAGATACAAAATGAAACCTTTCCCCCCTGTACAATTTCCATCTGCTACTTGGTAAGTACCAGAGTCCTGAAAGATTCTTCCTGTCCCTGTTTGTTTGGGTATCTCCTTTCTGATTTAGAGATCTCCTTTCTGACATCTTTATTCCTATCACTGACCTTGGACCTTAGAGAAGTGTGGACCATCTTTAATTCCTGCCCAGAAGTTCAGGGCTCGAGTCTCAGGGAACAGTGTGAGGAGGGAGGAAGAGCTCAGGTCCCAGAACACCCCTCCTCCCTTGGCCTGGGCTGGAAAAGGACTTAGGGCTGCTTGTGCTTACTTTTCCTTGCTGTCTCTTTCCGGTCATGAGCTCAGCATCCTGTGTTCTTATCTTTTCACCATATGAAATCAAGCTGTCGTCCCAGGGCACGGTGCATCTCAGGGCTGGCCTCCCTCTGCAAGGGGCTGTGGACCTCTAAGGCCGACCTGACCAGCCCAGAGCTGCCTGCAAGGTTCCCTCCTGCCTCTGAACCCAAAGAAAAGCATTTCCCAGTGACCGTGACCGTGGGTACACACACCCACACTCACACACTCACTAAGAATGTGCCTTTTGGAGGGGAAGGGGGAGTTTTTATTGGCAGCTAGCTATCTAAGGCAGTCACAAACCAAAGGAAAGAGTCCCTGTTGGTCAGACGATAGAGAGGATTGATTTATTGCTCTTCTTGTGTTTAAAATCAGAGCAGTTCTTCTCTGGCTAGTGATTTGAATCTAGGTTGCCAGAAACAACTTCTGCTAACTGTTAGCATCTCAGACTCATGACCTGGCCTTACACATATGCTTTTCAGGTGACCTTGTTGGGGAATGTGGGGGTTGATTTGCTTCAACAGAAAACCCCAGTTTTGCTGAGGAAACAAGAATAGACAACCTGAAAAATAACAAGAAAAATCTCTCCAGCTGAGCTCAGGCCTGGGGCTCAGGCTTGGACCAGACTGCAGATCCAATTCCAAATGGATGCTTCCTCCTGCCCTTCCTGCAGCCCCTTTGCACAGACCTATTTCATTGTGTCATCAACTTTTTATCATGACAGGGTCTTACTGAACAGCTGCCTTGGGGGCCCCTTTGGGGTTCCCTGGAGGAGACGTGGGCAGATCTGTTTGAAAATGCAGGCCAGCGCCTCGGCTTGCTGTGGCTGTCACAGAGGGAGCGAGCTCAGATTTATAGTTCGCTTGTCCCTTGATCCCTTCTCTAGCCTTCATAATACAGAAATAATGATGAGCTGGAAATGCTAGGATTCCAGCCCCAGCTTCATTTATAGCAACAGCAACTTCAGTGATTTAAATGAAAGGTGGACAGAGGAAGTCTGGAGAAATGGTTAAAGTGTCAATTTGGAGAAGAGAAGGCTAAAGGGAATAATTTGTAATTGTCTTCAAGTCTGGGAAGGGTGATAGTACATGCGATTCTCTTTTATGTATGACCACACAGAATAGAGCAAGCGATAGTACACTGATAAAATTCTGCTAAAACAAGAACTTTGGTTAATGATTAAACCATGAACCAGGTTATCAAGGATGTCTGTGAAATTGCACTTCCTAAGGTGGAGGAGACAATACCTGGAGGTCATCGAAGTGGGCGACCCCCTCAGAAGAATTTATACAAACACTGGACTGGATAACATAAGCAGATGGCCGGAATTCTTGGCCCTGGTCACCCTGTTTCCCTGATATTTTGGCAAAATTTGTTAAGTAATTGGGAAGGCAGTATGTATGGTGTGGTGATTAACATCTTGTGTTTGATTTATCATCTCAGTAATTTACTCATCAGTGACCTTGAGCAAGTGCTTAATTTCTCTAAATTCCAGTTCCTTCATCAGTAAAACATGGCTAATTAATACTAATATCTATCTTATAGGTTACTGAGAGAATTGAATGAATTCCAAACTATAAATCTATTAACACAATACATGGCACATATAAATCTAAATTAATATCCTATATAATAAAAGGCTAATATACAAATTGTCCCCTCGACTGAGAGTTTGACCAGAAGTTTGACCAGGGGGCGGGGCTAGCTGGCCAACCACCCAAGGCCCCTCTGATCGGGCCGCGCAGACCCCACCTATGCACGATTCGTGCACCAGGCCTCTATTTTGTTGTAATTATGTCCATAACAATGGTTTCTGCTGACCCTGCCCTATGTGGTTGCATAATGAACACAGTATGGTGAGGAAGTGGGGGTGTAGGAATGGGCTTGAGGATCCTAACACAGGGATGGGAGGGGTTAGAGGGGAAGATGTATCCTCCAGTGCGGAGAGGGAGGGCCTCCTGCTACATGCTGATGCTTTCTAAACACAGAGCAGCCCTTGAAGCAGAATCCATCGGAAAAGAAACCGACTAGCCCACCAAAGGCAAAAGGGCCTCTAGCTTTAACCACTGGGAGGATCAGTGCCCGCCAGTGACATCCCCTCCTGTGGATGGTCTGAGGAGGAGAGGGATGGGCTGCTAGTGTCTGTCGAGGGAGTGTGAGGGAGACACTGTTGGGGCCAAACTGGGATGTGTGCTTATGAATCACCGTCATTGGCAGTATTCCTAACGAGGAGACTGGCCTCTTTATATAGGGTGTGGCTATTTTCCTGGAGACTAGGGCTTTCTGATTTGAACCCACTGGTATAGGCTGACCATGAAGATGTCCTTTCGCTGGTCAGAACCCTCCAGGCTGCCTGGTGAGGAGAGAGTTCGGAGGTGGAAGCCAAGCATTCCAGCCCCCAGACACGTGGCTGTGCTGACTCAGGAAGAGCATCTGTATTTACAAGTCAAGACTCAGTGCCACGTGAGAGCCCCGAGCAGAGAAAGGCAATTCCAGGGGACAGTTCTTCATGTTTCCTGGTTGAACAGGGGCAGCACCTCTGGCTGGAGAGTGTGACCTGCCCTTTAGATTGCAGGAGAAAAGGATCTCCGGCTTTCTCGCTTTCCCCAGTACTCCTGCGATGACCCAGGTATGCCAGCTAGTGGATCACCTTTGCATGACCCTGCTATCAAGATGTGTGGGTGTTTGTGTTCTGTAGAGCAAATGGAAAATGCCCCCGCAGCCCCTCTCCCCCAGCTCGGTCAGCTGGGCTTGGGGAAGTGGGGTTCCTTCCTGAGCTGTGGGCCAGGTACACTCTCAGCCCTTAGGAAAGTGCAGCTCAGCCACGGAACAGACCTGCTCACTGTCCCTGCCCCAGTGTGTGCAGCACTCTGAGGCCTGCCGGGCAGTGAGTCAGCAGGCGAGAGCGGGACCCACACCCAGGCATCCTCGGATGACATTTCTCGCGGAAAGGAAGGGTGATCCGCCCTGTTTTGCACAAGCCTAATTTGTGGGGGAGGGAGTGGTCAGTGGCATCTGCCTCACTGGCTGCTTGTGTCCTTACTCTGTGTGCTTCCTTTGGGTCTCTGGGCCAGAAGGGACCTCAAAAGTCCAGGCCTCTTAAAGATTCCCCCAGTATGAATAATGATTTATTATTATTATTATTATTATTATTATATTATTATTATTATTTGGGGGTAGTAGTTTGCACGGCTTTGAAAGAGAAAGCTTTCAATAATGATTTATTATTATTATTATTATTATTATTTGGGGGTAGTAGTTTGCACGGCTTTGAAAGAGAAAGCTTTCCATGACATAATAAGAAAATAAAATATATCCAAAGGATATTTTAAACTCTCCTTCTATAGGAACTCTGACTTCTAAATGGATCCATCGCATTTGAATTGGAGATGATATTTATAGGCATGAGGTACAAAGCAGTTGTGATTTTAGAGCTCAAGGTCATATCAGGGAAGCAACAGTACCCTGCCTTCCATATTCTAGCTCCCAAGCAATTAAAAAAAAATCTAGGTAACATGGAAAGGATGCCGCTTTCTGACTTTCTGCAAAAACACTTCAAATAGCAGAATGTCCAATCCAGTTGTATTTCTGCAAAGCTGAGCTGGCTACACCCGCCTGACTGGGACTCCCTTTGTGCAGGTCCAGACGCACTGAAGTGGTAACCAGGGCCTGGGAGCAGCAGCCCCATCACTGCTAAAGATTACTGACTGGGTGAATTGGCACAAGCCCTCTAGTTGAAGGTCAACAGCTCGGTGAATAAGAGGACAGCAGCATTGATCAAATATTTATGATTGTTATTCATTATGCACAACACTTAACAGCTCTATATTGATATGAATGGTCCACCCACATTGCTAAATAATGCATAAACACTGGAAGACAGAGCAAGACATGGGGCCATACAGCAGAGGGGCTCACAGTGTGGCCGGGGAATAGGATGCACTGGAGGGAGAGCCCTGGCTCTGCCACTTCCATCCACGTTTCCATAAACTCTTTGAGGTCAGGAGTTAAAAGCCACCTCCATCCTTCGTGGCAAAAACCCACAGCACTTGGCACACAGCCTGACTTCACCACACTGTCTGACAGTTGACTGACTATTGCCGTCAGCACTGCAGAAGGCCTGTGGAGGTCTTGCAGAGATTAGCAATATGAGGCCTCGGTTCACAGTCCCCTCCCTAAGTCACATGCTGACTTGGCCCGGGTGCAGCAGCTGCAAGAGAAATGTTGGTGCTGCTCTTGCAGGTGACCTACCTGAGGTGGTAGCCCCAAGTTATCACTTCTTTGTTGGAGACATCAAGAAGGGGAAGGAGAGACTAGGATTGATTGCCCTGCATTACACTGGGGAAATGTATCTTCGACATCTTCCAGTGTGATGCAGAGCCCCTCTGGGTGGAATCAGAAGGGTTTCCCTTGCTATGTCTTCAAGGGCTGAGCCCCTGGTCATGATGCAGATGACAGAACTTTCTATAAAGTTATTTCCTACATAGAATCGCCTGCTCTTTGCTCAAAGAGCAAATTCTCAATCTGCCACCTACCCCCAGTCGCTACTGTCCCAAATTCAGGGATTAATCCCTAATATCAGACTCTGGACATATGAAGAATTACAATTTAATCTTAACTCTGCCTTCTGGGTTCCTTAAAAAGGATCTGTCTGAGAAAAGCAATGTCAGATTTAATTTTATGTTCATACCTGCCTGCACTTCCTTAAATATATCATTAAGGGCTCCAGCTGGGTCAGGGAAGATGTTGAATGATATGGTGTATTTGGTGTTCCCATTTATAAAGATCTAACATTTCAATAAACCACATTCCTCCATCTGGATTTGGTCTATTGTTCAGCCCTAACACGGTTTAATCAAGTGCTTTGGACTTGGTTGAATGTCCTGGTTGGATATTGAGTGGATATTTTGAACAATAATAGATACAGAGGCAGAGCTGCCTCAAACAGATTGTCAAACTGCAGCGGGAAGGCCGGGGAGGGTTGGGGGGCAGGAGGGAAGGGGGTAAGAGATCAACCGAAGGACTTGTATGCATGCATATAAGCATAACCAATGGACATAAGACACTGGGGGGTAGGGGAGGCCAGGGGATTGTCAAGGGCGGGGAAAAAAAGGACACATATGTAATACCCTTTGTAATACTTTAAGCAATAAAAAAATTAAAAAAAAATGTAATACTTTAAGCAATAAAAAAATCAAAAAAAAAAAAGATTGAAAATTGCTTCTCTGTCATTGTTGATTGCAATGCTTTAGGAGATGTCAGTAAATACTTACCTTTGAAGAGTCTTGGGTTTCCTGGATTACTAGTCACCCAGGAGCCCAAAGGCCTTTCTTCGTCTATCCCACCTGTTCCTCGGGTGGGTCTCTCATTCTACCTGGCATTGGCTTTTCCATTGTTTCTTCAGTGGGATGAGGGAACATCACATAGCGCTCTCCTTCACCTGGCCACGTACACTAACTGGGTGACGAGGAGTAACAAATGCAATGCTCCATGGACGATTTGGGGAAACGATGCACATTTTACTATATAGATGCCAATGTGCATGGTACTGGTGATAACCCAGCAAGCAGAATCGTGGTGCTGCTTCTCATCCTGGGCGTGGGGACAGAACACATTGAACTCCTTCTGCCTAATAACTCCCCTTTCTCTCTCTCCTTAGCTTGCCATGAAGCACAAATGTTGAGGAACTGCCTATCCTGGTGAGCCTCTGAAGAGAAATGGAAGAGTTTGTTTGCTCAGCAGTTTTTTCAAGAATTCCGGACCTCCACTTGCTTCTTTTTTTCCAATAATATGTGGACATTTAGGGGTTTTGTTTTTCTTTTGAAGATGTTAGTATGAAAAAAGATGTTATGTTTATATATTTCCCTCATGATCTTGCTAAAAATGCTGCAATAGCAAGAGTTTCATTTTGGTTTTGCTTTTTTCCACTGTGTGTGTGTGTGTGTGTGTGTGTGTTTCCTTTTTTAAACTTTTTTTTATGGTAGTTTGAATGTGAAATTTGGACAAACTGATATATTGAGCTGGGTCTAAACTGACATCATGTATTTTTTTCCCTGATATTAAACAGGAAGACATTTTAAAATGGTGACATCAGATGTTATTGTTCCTGGATGGAAATAAAAATCAAGCCATGATTGGTTTCACTCAGTCTCCTAGCTACTCTTAATTCGAAGGTTAAGGTGCTATATCCTGAGAAATAAATCTGTATTATGAAAAACAATTGGATTTATCAGGGGAAACAGCAGTCTTAGATTTTGCTTTTTATGTAATAATCTTTTGCATGAGCCATCACCAGCATTCAAAAAAAACCAAATCAGAATCACAGATAGAAATCTCCTTTCTGAGGCACAGTTTAAATACTTGGTTCTAGGCTGATTATTTGAAACTATCAAATGAAGGATAAAAATTTGAGGTTAAAGACCGAAGAAAAAACCTATTTAAAAACCTCTGTGCATTATTTATGGCTGGGTTTTTTTGTTTGTTGGTTGGTTTTTTGTCATTGTCCCAAACTCCAGTAGCTGGTATTGAAAAGAGCTTGGATGTTTATCAAGAATTGATTTGCCCAGATAAAGGTCTATGTAACTGATAATGTGAAAAGATGTTACATTTAAAATGTTTTCTTTTTACAAAGTCATGTCTATCTTAAAGATACCCTCACAATGTCCTTGGGAAATGGCCTTCAGTTTCCTGGTATCTGATTTTTGGAAGTGTTGATGTTGTTATTGCTACTTATTTAATGTAATTTTCAGTATGGGTTTCTAGACAAATTGCATTTCACGGCAATTGCAGCTTGCCAGGTCTGACATAAAACAGCACCATCGTGAAGCCTGAAAGAAGTTGGTTCACACGTATGATTTTGAATTACTTGAGGTAATACTGGGTTCAGAGCCTGGGCGTCTGTTTCTTAGAGGGTTAAAATGCCAAACATGAAAGCCTTGCTTTGTCTTCCTGAAACAGGAGGCAAGCTGCACATTCAGACACATTGCCAGCCTCCCACTGCAACACAATGATTTTTAAGCTGCCTGAATCTTCAGGACCCTTTCTGTCCCTTCCTATCATGGAGCCAATTGAGTCCACATGTATTGTAGCCTCTTACATAGCAGTATAAGATGACTTTTGGATTATTTATGCTGATTTCAATAGCTTAAGTTCTCCTGATAGAGAACTTCCCAGGGAGATAGAACATTGGGCTATTGGAGAAAAGCATTATCTTATACAGTATGTGTCAAAAGGGAGATGGGGTTTGCTGTAGACAGATTTCTGAATCCTCTTAGGGAGATGATCCAATTCTAAAAAACTCTCTGTAAAATTTATATTGTAAACTATAGAAGTTTACTATAATATTTTGTACTTTTCTTTTGGTGCCAAAAATGTTTAACGAAATAAGAAGTTTTCTATCCGAGGAGTACCATTAGAAGCATTTATAATTTTTAAGAAAAGCCCAAAATATCACTCCAAAAAGATTTTGCTTGCAGACCTCGTTTCAGACACACACGCATAATCATTTTCCCAAATTGGATTCTAGCTTTAGAGGTAGATAGTTGGTATAAATAATTGAAAGGGTAAATCTAAAACACCCTGACAATAAGCCAAACTCAAAAATACAATTTGTTGCCAACTAACAACAGTGTTTGCGGAGCTGCTTCTGAAGTAGCAGAGGATGAGGTCACAAGCATATTGTGAAATTTGAGATTCTTCCTTCCTGCTCAAATTGTGATAGCTACTCTTCATAAATATAAGTATTCCACATCTTTCCCTTTCCTCACTCTCTGTTTATCCTTTAGGCTTGTGTCTTATTGGAAATAGCCTGGATTAGAAGAAGAGACCTATCTGAATTAGCTTTCTCTATTGATTTGCTTCTTGGCTGTGGCCATGACCTTGACTTCCCAGTGTCAAAGTCATAAGTAGGGCTCCATCCCTCAGAGAGGCCAGAAGAACAATCCTTGTCCCTCCTCAACCTCTTGAACTCTTGCACAGGAGCCCTGTGATGACACATATTCTTTTGTAGAAGGTGCTGTAATACAAAGTATTAATAAAATCTAACCTAGAGAAAATTGCTAAAACGACTCACATTATTTGGGACCAATTAATTTGGCTGACCTTGCTAGAAGACATTTAATTTCTGTTTGTTTCATTTCTGCACTTCGCTATGAGTTTTCAGGATATTGTGTTTCTGTGAAGGACTTCTTAAATTGTATTGACAACTCATAAAGAAACGAAATTTCCCAGTGTTATTAGTTCCTGGAATGTAGCCGTAGTATTCTTCACTAGTATTATTAGGTATCTGTGTACAGGAAGTATACAGTTATTCAGGTTAAGTTTCATATTAAAAATGTATTTGTAAAATGTAATAGGATCAGTAGTTAGCATTTTTTAAGCTCTGAAAAAAAATAAAGAGTATGTGTTAGACTTCAAATTACAGTGAAATTCGTCTTAATAATACTTTTGTGGCTAGCAAAGGTTGTGCATTTATGTAAAAACATTTACAGAATGCCCTAAATATGGGGTATTAAAGATAGATTTCTCCTTCAGTTTTAGAATTGTGGCACTCCTGAAGTCTGTTGTGCAGTTCATTCTTCAGATGTTCTCTAAGATGTCAAATATAATTTTTGTTTCTTTTAGAGACAAGTAACACCTGCTCATGATTCACTATGACAACAAACCCTAATTTTGTCATTAAATATTTTAACTCTGTGATGAAAGTTTGTTTCTCTCAGTTATTTGTAAAATCTGTATAAACACAAATAGGTAAGCATCATTGTACTGTTGATGCTAATGGGAAGATCTTGTGTGCCTACAGGAGACCAAAGAGCTAGGATTAGCATGAGGATAAAGTTGCATAGCATTACGATAATGAGATTCCATCCAGCAAGAGGTAAATATTTTTTATTCTCATGGGCAAAGCAATTAAGCCAATTAATAGTTATCTTTCTGCTGATGTTAATGTTATGCTCAACTCAAGTACTTATTATAGCATGCACCCTCATTCAACAGACTAGTTTCATGCCTTGTTAAATTGGAAAGGAGACTTGGTCAAGTCTTCTTTCCAATTGATCAAATTATGTCAATTTATTTTTATGGAAAAGTAAATGCAACTTATTTCATCACCCCATTTGTTTTCAAGGGAACTGACTTAGGTGACTACTGTAGTATAATAGCCATCTCTGGATTGGCATGGAGACTTGATAAAGCAGTCAGAACTTTGAAATATTTCCTGGAAGGACTGCAAGTAGAAGGGAAAACTGTAGTCTCCACTTTTCAGAAAAATAAAGAATGGATAGATGGTTTAGCTAGATGAGGACCCCACCTTAAGTTAATTATGTATTTAAAGGAACCAGTTCTTGTGAATTAATTATGAACCAACTGCCTTGGAAAGGTGACCTTTTTTCTTAATATAAGTTTTATTTGTTAGTAATTACATCACAACCAACTCTCAAATTTTATAGGAGGAGCAACATGACAAGTGTTTTTAGAAAAATCAATGGTGCCTTTTCCCCTTATAGTCAATGAGAAAAACTACTGGCATCATAATAATCATCCTCTGCCTAAACAAGTGGATTATAGTTAAGGGTGGGATAGAAGTAGAAGGGGGAGAAAAATACTAGAAATAAATTTGAAACAGAATTGCAAATGTTTGAATGTTATTGTTTTGAACCCCAATATTGAGATTGTTATCAAACTGGTGTTTGCAGTGAAGGAAGGGAGTACTTTATTATGGAACTAGAGGCCTGGTGCACAAATTTGTGTACCAGGGGGGTCCCTCTGCCTGGGCTGTGGTATCGGGCCAGAACTGGCTCTCCAACATCCCCCAAGGGATCCAAGATTGTGAGAGGGTGCAGGCCAAGCCGAGGGACCCCATCGGTGCATGATCAGGGCTGGGAAGGGACGCGGGAGGTTGGCCAGCTGGGGAGGGTCTACAGGAGGGCTCCAGGGTGTGTCCAGCCTTTCTCGCTCAGTCCCCATTGGCTGGACCCCAGCAGCAAACTAACCTACCAGTTGGAACATCTGCCCCCTGGTGGTCAGTGCACGTCATAGCGATGGTTGAGCGGCCTTAGCATATCATTAGCATATTATGCTTTGATTGGTTGAACAGATGACCGGACACTTAGCATATTATTAGGCTTTTATATAGAATTGGCCACTCCAGAGTATGGGTGAATTCCTGCACTGAAAGACTAGACTCTCTGATGGTGTGTAGGTTTCAAATTATATAGGGTAAAATCACAAGACACCATGAGTTAGCGGTTCCAGGTCACGTTAGGAGCTGACATAGGATAATAAATAATTTCTTCAAGTCTTGAGGATAGCTCTGAGGTCAGCTCCAGAGTCCCTCTGTCTGATTTCATGGAAAAAATAGTCAGGGGTCCACCTTAGGGCTCAGGAGCTGAAATATAACCTAAGTCAAATGTTATCATTAGCTTGCCAAATGTCCTTGTGACCGTAAGTCAGGTCTGGGCTATTGTCTTCTGCCTTAGGGGTAAAGGATTATCAAGGGGAAAGCCTAGGTCTATGAGATGAAATAGGGACAAAGAGGAAGAAATGATTTCTAAAGTTACAGTCACAAATCAAAATCATGAGGACCCTCAGTTTCAATATTTCCTGTTGATTCTGTTCTGTGTGCCTCTTCACTTGCCATGGGTGAGCCTGGATAGGAGCTTATTAACATGTGCACACAGCTGGCATCAAGAAAAGGGCTGTGCTACTGGACGCCCCTGAAGTCACTTTGTGACATCTTCTTGCCAGTATGGACATGGTTAGGCAGCTGACAGTATTTCCAGGGGCCCATAAAACTGGAAAATGCCACAGGTGGGCTATTACCAGAGCATGAGAAATGTAAAGACTTGAAACATGAGAAAGGTAAAGACTTGAGACATGAGAAATTCCCGGCTCCTGGAACTCTTAGAATTTCCTAAGAGTTGAGAATGGGAAAAAAGTGTCTTCTGTTATGTTAATAAGTTTACTTTTGGGATGTACCTACAGATTGAGTTCTGGTTGCCCATGGAACCAACCACATGATTAGAGGGTTGGAACTTCCAGCCCCAGAACCTCACATCTCTGGGGAAGGGAGAGGGGCTGAAAGGTTCAATCAATTGTCAATGGCCAATGATTAATCAATCATGACCATGTAACAAAGCCCCCATAAAAACTGAAGAAGATGAGGTTTGGAGAACTTCTGAGTTGGTGAACATGTGTAGATGCAAGGAGAGTGGTGTGCCTGGAGAGGGCCTGGAAGCACCTGGCCTTTTCCCCATTCCTTACCCTATGCATCTCTTCCATCTGGCTGTTCCTGCATTATGTCTTTTCACAATAGACCAATGATTAAGTAACATATTTCTCTGAGTTCTGTGAACCTTTCTAGCAAAGTCATCATATCCAAACATGGGGTTGTAAGAACCTCTGATTTATAACCAGTCAGTCAGAAGTAAAGATGACAACCTGGATTTGCGACTGGCATTCTGAGTTGGAGGGGTTTGTTGGAACCTCCAGTCTTGGCCACTTGGTCAGAAACACAGGTAACCTGGGCTTCTGTCTGGCATCTGAAATGTATATTGGGGGGTGGGGCAATCTTGTAGGACTGAACCTTCAACCTGTGGAATGTGAGGCTCTATCTCCAGTAGATACTGTCAGAATTGGGTTGAATGCTCTGACACCCTGCTGGTGTCTGAGAATTATCTGTTGCTGTGGGGAAGCCCCCACCCCCACATGGTAGAATTGGGTCCAGGAACCCAATTTACCCCACCCACAAGGCAAGTCTTACTTTATTTCTCTAAATGTGAATGGACTAACAGTCCTCTTTTAACAAGATGGTGCAAAAGATGGATTTTCTTTTGGTTTATGTTTTGATAATCCAGAAATTATGTATGAAAAGCTTTGGTATATATGTCAGTGAGAGCCAGCCTGACACAAAATTGATCATCATCTATACCTCCCCCAACCCAACCTTTTGAGCGGTCACCTTTCTCCCTTCTGTGCCCTTCTTGCTTTCTGGCTTTTTTTAAATCCTGTTTTAGCTACTCTTCCAAGGTATTACCTACACATAGCAGCTTAGGGAGTTCTTCCATCCTTGCTGTGGCTTGTCAGTCACTTTGGGGGAGCTTTTAGAAATGCATACATTTTACTCCCAAATTTGCCTTCTTGGTGTCCCTGGTCATCTTGGTAAAAATGATCCCTAAAGTCCCTGAATGGTGGGGCACATGGCTTCCCTAGATGATTACCAAATTTAAATAAAATTAAAGCTGTCAAGGAAATTAAACATAATGTGCATTTAAGCTCTAGGATTCCTATTAACCTTCTGCCTTGACCTCCATTATACTTTCTCCTTTGAGCCTGATCTGGTGCCTCAGCATTTCCTGCATCATAGTTTCTCTTCCCACCCCGCCCTGAAGTTTTCTACCACGTTTTCTTATTTCTGCTGGTGGGTAATGAGCCCGGGCATAGCAGGTCTGCAGGGGCTGGGTCTGCCTCTGGTGGCCCACCCACTGGGCACTGCTGGGCATGGGTTGTTGGCAAAGCTGCCTGGCCTCCCTCAGTGCTCCAGGAACCAGTGGATGGACATAGGAGACTCCAAGTCCTCTGCTGAGGCATGTTGTCACTGCTCTCACATTGCATCTACTGGACATTTTAAATGCTATTGATCTTCATGGTAAAGTGAAGATTTTTTTAAATAGAATATTTATAGTTTTTCTTGTCCTCATGTGCTTAATCAGCTCAAGTCAAGGATGCCTGGCCCCTCGCGCATCCTGGGCACCTTTCTCCCTTCTGTGCCCTTCTTACTTTCTGGCTTTTCTTAAATCCTGTTTTAACTACTCTTCCAAGGTGTTACCTACACATAGCAGCTTAGGGAGTTCTTCCATCCTTGCTGTGGCTTGTCAGTCACTTTGGGGAGCTTTTAGAAATGCATACATTTTACTCCCAAATTTTCCATCTTGGTAAAAATGACCCCTACAGTCCCTGGATGGTGGGGCACTTGGCTTCCCTAAATGATTACCAATGATCAAATGCTATTGATCCTCATGGTAAAGTGAAGATTTTTTTAATAGAATATATATAGTTTTTCTTGTCCTCATGTGCTTATTCAGCTCAAGTCAAGGATGCCTGGCCCCTCGCGCATCCATACTTGGATGTGTCAGAGGCTGGACAGCAATCGTCAGTTCTACAAATCCCAGGTGCCACTTGAAAACATTACTTATGAGCCTTTGTCCTATGACATTGCATCGCAATTGCTTTGCCACTCTGAGGTGACACAGAAAGAAGAAAAATGAGCCTATGGATTTCCAACTTTATCCTGAGATCTGAAATATGGCTGAGATGATTCACAATTTCTGAAGAAAATTCCTGTTACATGCTCTGGCCATGTGTGCCAGGTGCTCTGTTTAATTCTAATACCACATCCTTAGCAATTAAAGCCTGAAACTTCCTGTCAGTTTTCCTTAAAACCAATCCTGTCTTGTACTGCCCCAGGAAGGAAAACTCAGTTCCCACTATTGAGCAGGCTTTTTTATTCATAGCACAATGGCTTCCTTCGGGGAGTTTTGCTCTTTTAGACCTGGAATTACAGTGATGGTTACTGTGGACCCATTTACATTGGTCTGAAACTCCAATATTGAAGGAGCTTCGGCATTTGAATAGAAAGAAACTGTGGGGGAAAAGAAAGTGTGAACTTTACGCCACCCTCACACCCAGAAGAGAAAATAAAACACAACGCCTTTAACTGGAGTGGACATGAGCAGGGTGCCCACTGGTGTGGTTTACTGGAGACAGCATTGCATTGTGGTTAATGAGTGGTCTCAGGAGGGCCTGCCCCGCTTCACATTCCAGCTCCAGTCTTACTAGGTGGGTGGCCTCAGGCAAGTTACCAACTCTGTGCCTGCTTTCTCAGTTTTAAAATGGGAGGGGTTATCTACTTCACAGGTTACCATAAGCATTAAGTGAAATAATGAATGTGAAGCCTTTAGCTCCTCAAGAAGCAGCAGGCTACTTCTCTGTGAAGGACACAAAAGTTATAAAGAAACTGTGGGGGAAAAGAATGTGTGAACTTTATGCCACCCTCACACCCAGAAGGGAAAATAAAACACAATGCCTTTAACTGGAGTGGACATGAGCAGGGTGCCCACTGGTGTGGTTTACTGGAGACAGCATTGCATTGTGGTTAATGAGTGGTCTCAGGAGGGCCTGCCCCGCTTCACATTCCAGCTCCAGTCTTACTAGGTGGGTGGCCTCAGGCAAGTTACCAACTCTGTGCCTGCTTTCTCAGTTTTAAAATGGGAGGGGTTATCTACTTCACAGGTTACCATAAGCATTAAGTGAAATAATGAATGTGAAGCCTTTAGCTCCTCAAGAAGCAGCAGGCTACTTCTCTGTGAAGGACACAAAATAAAGTAGTAAACCTTACAGCAAGCATGTCAAACTCACCCTGCATGCAGCCCACAAAGAATATTTTTGCAACCAGCCAATATAACAGTATGTAAGAAAGGTGTGGTTTACTGGAGACAGCATTGCATTGTGGTTAATGAGTGGTCTCAGGAGGGCCTGCTCCGCTTCAAATTACAGCTCCATTCTTACTCGGTGGGTGGCCTCAGGCAAGTTACCAACTCTGTGCCTGCTTTCTCAGTTTTAAAACAGGAGGGGTTATCTACTTCACAGGTTACCATAAGGATTAAGTGAAATAATGAATGTGAAGCCTTTAGCTCCTTAAGAAGCAGCAGGCTACTTCTCTGTGAAGGACACAAAATAAAGTAGTAAACCTTACAGCAAGCATGTCAAACTCACCCTGCATGCAGCCCACAAAGAATATTTTTGCAACCAGCCAATATAACAGTATGTAAGAACCGTTTTAATAAAATTTTCATAACTTAATTTTTACAATATCCTATTATACATAATTATTAATAACGAACTACAAGGTTCGCTAATGACTGATTACTATAATCGTGTTGCATTCATTTCCCTTTCGCGCCTTACGGCAGGTGCACCATTTCTCTCCACTTATTCTAGCAGCAAATATTTTAGCAGCTGATTGCCACGTCATTAGTCTTGGACTGACTTGTTTGGTGTGCACAACAGGAAATATTTTGCTTTCAGCGAACAAGAAAAATAGGTTTATTTGCATTGTGTTTATTAATTTGTGCAGTTATTCAGTGTCTGGTAAGTTAATGTTCAAGAAAAAATATTAATTGTTATTAAAATGTTCTATTATTTTATGTTAACGATTACTCATTTATTTCAGCCCTTTGTATTCAGCATGTCTCTATCAAAATAAACCTATGTTTCTATGAAAATTGAAACTTTTGTTTTTTTGTGGCCTACATAAACTTAAACCTTGTTTATTTGGCCCATGTTAGCCTTTGAGTTTGACATGTTTAGACCATAATGTGGGTGGGCCTGATCCAAATCAGTTGAAGGTCTTAATAGAACAAAGACTAACTAAAGGCACCCATTGAGGCCATTTTCTAGAGAAAATTTCCAAAAAGACAAACTTCAAAAGAGATGGGAGTGAGAGAAATTGGCCTCAGTGTCTGTGTCAACTGTGGGAACAGAAGTGAATGGTTCTATGGCCTGGGATATTACTTGACGTATTTTTTTGGGTGATAATGCATGCCTCTCTTTTAAAAAGAAGCTCAAGGTTGACCTACAGATATATTTTTGTGACTCCAAAGATGCTGATACTCAAACAATTTCTATCTGACTTACATTGAGAGTAACTTAAGAGAACCATTTACTCCACAAATTAAACCTGGGCATAGAGTGAAAATAGCCCTAAGAGAAAGAAAGGAAGTAACTAATATCCTACTAAAGTGTGAATCGGTGATAGCACACCTTCCCTGGAAGCATCTTTAGGCATTCAGCTAAAAGAAGAAAAGAAGACTCCAAAAAAACAATGCTGTCAGCATATTGTTTTCCCATAGTTGTCATGGTGCTATTACTTATGATGTCCAAGTAAACCCAACATTCTTTGGAAAATAGGTCATTTGTAAAGGACTGTCTAGGCAAAAGGATCTGGCTAGTTATATTAGTGGCCCTCTCCACCCAAATCCCAAACTCTACTCTAAAAATTATACTATACATTATTTTTTAACAAGTTGTAAACCAGGTGAATTTCTTTTTAAAAAGTAAATTAACTAGAATCCTTCCTAGCAGAGAGCCCCTGGCTTTGTCATTAGCTTTTGGTCCTCAGGCAAATTACATTTTTCTATAAATGGTTATTCATGTTTCAAAGGAAAATAATCTACACTCTGCCTGCTTCAGAGTCTCGGTGGATGAAGTGAAATGTGGCATGTGCAGGAGAGGAGCTCTTGGAAGTACAAAGTGCTAAAGAGGTGTGGGTTGCACACTAAAACCTTGGTCTTCCACTGTCTCTACCCAAGACCTAAGGGATTCCTTTATCTACCACCCCTTCTTCCCTACAAGTCTGACCCTGTAGAATTCGATGATGTCATCACCCCACTTCCGGCCGCTCAACAAAAAGAATCCCCCATAGAGTTGGATGCCACTCACCATCATAGGAAGTGGAACAAAGACAGTAGTAAGAGACAGTCCCAAACTGCTCAGGGTAGAGGACAGATGGGCTCAGAGGTAACCCCGCAGGGAAAAGATGCAGAGTGTTCCAGGGCTGGGATACAGTTCACCCCAGGACCACAGCCAACTCTTGAGAGTTCTGACATCTTGATGGAGAAATTGTCTCCACCCACCTGGGGAAGACTCCTTGAAAACAAACAAAACAGGGAGGTCAGACATTCTCTCCTCATGCACAGGGGCTGGAAGCACATTCAGGTCCTTATGGGGTCTGGTGGTCCTAACATAAGATTAACGTAGAGAGGATCCCAGCAATGGCCAAAGTCTTGGGAATTCTCTGAATAAAAAAGGAATGATAGTCAGTCATTCCAGAGAGACAGGATACTGCACAAAGAATGCAATCCAAAGACATTCTTTCAGACACAGGGAAGATGTGACACTCCTCAGCTCCACTCATTGGGAGCGACATTGTTATCCCAATGCAGGGAGACCTGGGCAGCCAGCTCAGTACTCCTATTGGGGGTGTCTCACCTGGCCTCACTTTCCCTGTAGAAAAAGCAGCAGGAAGGACTGGAAGGAGGCATAACTATTTCCCCTGAAGCCTAATGCTGAGTTGGTCTAAGCCACCTACTCATGCTTCTGTTCCTCTGGGCTCCACCAGATTCTCTATGGTGAGTGAGACCACACATACACATACACATACACACACACGGCAGCACATACTACTTACTCACCAGCTACTTTAGAGCTTGAGGACACTTCAAGGAGGAAGGGAATGGGAACCACAGTCCTCCACACTGGGCTCCCTCCCAGTCCTTATTCTGTCTCCCCTTTATTCAGTTCCTCCTTCCTGAGGAATGAAAGTGGATGAAAGGCTGCTGTTGTGGTTACTCTAACAGACATCATCCTTAGAGAGTATGAGTGACAGGAAGGCCAATTAGGGGAAAGGACTGAATCTACTTTCAGAAGCCGTTCAAACCCGTTCTTTGTGAGGAATGACACAATAGCAGCCTTGCTTAGAGAAGATGTCAGCTTCTAAAAGTCCCACAAGCCTTAATTCCACATGCAATCCCACAAAGACCTTGGCCTACATTTCAATGTTGGGTTTTTCTCAAAGAAAAGAAAGTCTTGAACACAGTGCCCAGGTCTGCTTAGGCCTATAGAGATCTATGCCCCTGGATTCAGTCAGGACTGTGAATAGAACCCCACCTCACCTCTCACGGTGCTTTCACTGGCCCGGCCATCTTTCAGTTCTCCAAACATGCCAGGTTCTTCTGCACCTAAAAGCCTCACATATGCTGTCTGTGATGCTAACAATACTTCTTACCCCAACTCTTCCCATGACTGGCCATTTCTCGTGTATCAAGTCTCCACTTAAATGTCTCCTCAGAAAGATCGTCTCTGACCACTGCATCTAAAGGAGATAACCTCATTTTCATGTCTTAATCTTTCCCTCTCCAGAGCACACTTCTCACAGCAGCCCCTTCTCTCCTTTCATAGAAAATATCACAGCATATACTTATACACCTGTTTTCTTCTTCATTGTCTCGCCCACAACACATTTAGCTCTGAGAGGTTGGGAACCATGTCTGTTTTGTTCACCGGGTTACATCAAGACTTAGGCTTTACCAGGCACATAGGACACTCTTATTGCATAAATGAACCTGTGCTCCACTTAAAGCCCCCATGCAGGACACCAATGGGAAATCACAGGGAAAAAATCCAGATAGCTAAACATATGAAAAGGCACTCAGCCTCATTCATAGAGAAATGCATTTTTTAAAAAGGTAGCCTTCAGAAGCTTGATGATACTTGATAATCAAATACTATTGAATATTCATAGTTAGAGAAATGCATTTTTTAAAAAGGTAGCCTTCAAAAGCTTGATGATACTTGATAATCAAATACTATTGAATGTGAGTATAAATTGAGACTACATTTTTGAAGACAATTATCAACATTTATCAAGATTCAAATTGCTTGTCTCTGCCCCCCAAGTCAACGCCCACCCCAGGCTCATGCTCTGCTGGTCTTCAACTACCAGCCTCTGGGGACCACTCCTCACTCTTTCACACTCAGATCCTGCTTCTTAGTTCACCCTCATTAGAGCAGCTGCATTACAGGTTTCTTCAGCCTCTGGAAGGAAAAAAGCAGTTTTCAGGAGTCTTTTCATTTCCCAAAACAAACAAATAAAATAAGTAAACTCTGCCTTTTACTTTCTTGTTTCATATTTGATTTTGGCAGGTCCCGCCACTGCTCCCATCCAACTTGTGCAGCGATGGGTTTTCCCTGACTCTTCAGTACTTCCTTTTGCTCTAGGATTCTGAATCTGGAAAAGAAAGAAGAAATAATGGTTTTCTAAGCTATAAAATTCTTTATCTCCTATATTGGGTGACCCTTTCATTCATCTAGGCCAGTCATCAATTCATTGTTTCTCAGTTCCAAACCCACCTTTTTCTGCCCTGCTTTGTGATGCTGGAGCTAGACTCTGTGAACATTGCACCCGCTGCTTCTGAATCCCTTAGCGGTTAATCACTTTTTACTAATTAACAATTATTTATGTTACCGTTTTTGGCCCAATAACTGGCACGGTTTCTTTCTCCTTCCTGGAGTTGGCCGGACATATCATCTCAGGCAATTTGGCCCAGCATCTGCCATTCTCCCCAGATCACTTTTGGCAAATCCCTTACTCCTGGCAAATGATCTAATTTCCAAATTTACGAAGATCAGTACTATCCTATTTAAAATAATTTCACTTCCTCCACCTCCTTCTCTAAGGTGTTGGCCTCTCTTACGCTCCCGTTCCTAATACCCCGCCACCTGTTAAAGGAGGACCCTTTTTCTGGAGTCCCTGACGCCCACCCCTTTCTGCTTCTTGGAGAACCTTACTTATCAACAATGACCTCATTTTCTTCTGTCTCTGTCTCTCTGTCTCTACTTTTCCTTCTGTCAGGCATCACATATCTACCTGCTCTATCATGAAGTCTGTTAAAAACGTTTCCTTGCTCTCATTACCCAGAGGATACCACCTTCTCAAAACATTTTAGAACGTCCTCATTATCTGCACAACAGGCTTCATGAGAGAGTCCTCTTGACTCACTAGTCCCCCCAAGTCTGGTTTCTTTCCCCATCACACAGCTGTGACAGCTCTCTCAGGGACATCCCAATTAAAAGTCCCATTTCTCTACAGTAGCCCTGGAGTTTCTCACGTTCTCATTAGCCTGCTTCTCAACCCCTAAGTGCATATTTTCCCAAAACTTCTGTCTTGCCCCTCTTCTTTTTTCATATTTTTCTCAAGTCTATGGATTCATTCCACAATCTGATTTATTTATTTTTTACTTTTGTGCAATAAACTACTCTAGCCTTGACCTTTTTCCTGAAGCCCAGAACTGAATTTCTGACTTCTTCTTGGAAATTTTCACATAGCTCAATAGGTTCAAATCTGAATTTATTTTCTCTCCTCATAAGCCTGTTTTCCTTACCATTCTTTGCAAACTTAAAACCTAGCTCTCCTTAACTTTCTCTTATTTCACAATTATAAACTAGGAATAATAATTGTGTGTGTCTCATGGGATTATGCAGGGATAAAATGATCGTTAATATTTTGTACTTATATAATCCATCCAAGTAGTGGAAATCTGTCAACTGTATTTTTTATATACAGACATTGCTGCATGTGTTTTTTATCATTACCACTGACCAAGTTCAACCTTCACCCAAGTCTACCTGAACTACTCAAATTGTTCAACATTTATCAATAGGCTCTATGTAATGTGTTTTGCATGCACTGTTTCAGGGATATTCCCAAGGAAGAGGAACAATAAAATAATCCATACCCAATCTCAAATAGTTCTACTTTCTACTCTGTTGGGAAAGGCAAATGTCTAAATCAAACACAACCCAAAATGAACTGAGGGCTGCACCACAGATTACAGATGGCAATAGCTTTTTCCTGCCTCCCCTACCCAAACCTGCCTGTAAGTACTATCAGATTCATCTTTAGATATGATCATTTATGTCAAAGCTCACAAATTCCTGTGCATGCCTTCCCCTCTAAAAATATTTTTAAAAGAGAAAAACAAGGAATAGACTTTTTGAAAATGTAAAACATGCCATTTGAACCAAACAAACCACATCAATAGATAACATCTGGCGCTTTGGCTACATTTTTAGAGTCCTCATTTATGTCACTTTTCTACTCAAAACATTTTAGAACATCCTCATTATCTGCAAAATAAAATTTGAATCCACAATCTGGCATGCAAGGTCCTGTGTGACCTAACTCAGCTATCTTTCCAACCTACTCCTCACTTTCACATATGATAGCTCAGTCATAAACTACCACATGAGGTCATTGCTTTCCTAACCTCCATGCCTTAGTCACACTGTATGCTGGACCTGAGTTGCCATCCCCCACAGATCCATTCAAACCCTGTCAATCTTTCAGGGATGCATTCAATATGTTTTCCAAAAAAATTTCTCCCAATTTTTTTGCCAGGCTGAAGTAACTAACCACTTCTTCCTATACCTATGCATACCTGTTGCTTTTTTTGATACTCTGGTACATTTGGCTTTATAATATAGATATGATATGCCTTACTTGCTAGACAGGTAGTTCCCAGAAAACTGAGACTGAATCTCAATGATGTCTGCGTATTTAAAAGCACACGTTAATAAATACTCAATAAATGTGTTCATGCATTGCCTTAGCTGGTTTGGCTCGGGGGATAGAGCATCAGCCTGTGAATACCCGTTGCTTTTTTTGATACTCTGGCACATTTGGCTTTATAATATAGATATGATATGCCTTTCTTGCTAGACAGGTAGTTCCCAGAAAACTGTGACTGAATCTCAATGATGTCTGCATATTTAAAAGCACACATTAATAAATACTCAATAAATGTGTTCATGCATTGCCCTAGCTGGTTTGGCTCGGGGGATAGAGCATCAGCCTGTGGACCAAGGGGTCCCGGGTTCCATTCCAGTCAAGGGCACATACCTTGGTTGCAAGCTCCTCCCCTGGTCAGAGCGCGTGCAGTAGGCAACAAATCAATGTGTTTCTCGCACACCAATTGATGTGTTTTTCTCACATCGGTGTTTCTCTCTGTCTTGCCCTCTCCCACTCTCCCTAAAAATCAGTGGAAAAACATCCTCAGATGAGGATTAACAAAACAAACAAACAAAAAATGCGTTCATGTATTGAATGAATACATTGTCTTAGTCAGCTTGGGCTGCTGGTATAGATTTGGTGTTCATGTATTGAATGAATATATTGTCTTAGTCAGCTTGGGCTGCTGGTATAGATTTGGTTCTTGGTGAGGGCCCTCTTCCTGGCTTGTAGAAGCCACCAACTTGCTGTATCCTCACATGGCAGAAAGATTTTTCCAGGACAGTCAGGTTTGTATCTGTTGTCCTGGTGTAACCATGAATAGGAAATGTCATTCTTTCATTCTCGAAGGTGCCCAGCTTTATGATAAACCTCATAGCCTCTCAAATGATAGGGCATTAGACAGGGAGCTACTGGACACTCCATACCTTGTTAGGAATAGCTTTGAGCTTAATCGCAATGCAGAATAAAAAGTGATCCCCAAGTTTCTATGCCATCAAAATCTTAGAGAACACTTTCGGTTGATTGTGAGTAAAACAGACATTTCAATAATACTTGACATACGGTACTCAGATTCTCTTCTTGGCAAAGTTGAAGTGAGGAAACTTAAATTACATTTTCTAATGAAATACAGTGATTTTAATGTATGACACCTCTTGCTACAGAAGCAGCTGAGGAGAAGATTCTTTGTTTTGTTCTGTATTTAAGCATTTCTTTGGAGCAGGATGGTGGTAGGGATGGAAAGTTGGGGAAGAAAAGAGAAAGAGGAACTAGGAAGGAAGAATATAAGAATATAAGCAAGGTCAGAGGGGAAAGACAGCAAGTTCTAGTTTTCTTGCCATATTTTCCAGGCTTAAAGAGCAATCCTTTGGTTCCAGCCTTTATTTGATTCTCAAGGTGCTATCCTCTCAAAGCCATTTCCTGCTCCAGATGGGAGGTGAGATAGCAAGGCCCTCCCAGCTCTGAGTCTGTGCCAGGAGGTGCTTTGCAGCACGGAGGTGAGCGCTATATGTAGAGCTTCAAATCCATCTGTCACGGCAAACCAGGTGTGGGCCGACTCATGTCACTCAAATTGTCCCATAAAGGGATGAAAATTAACATGCTGACAAATGAGCACATTTATCAAATTAAACAAAGCTATTTCGTGTACTCAAGCTCACACCTACCTCTGGGGGATGTTGATGAGATTCCGTGTCTTCCATCTGGTTTTTCTTATCTTCTGGCCAACTCCTTAGCCAGGATTAACACATTATTTAATGGTGCATGTCTTTTTTTTTTTTTTGGGCATCTCTTCTCTGCATATTTTAACTCCCCTTTGTATCTCTCCTTCCCAGAGAGAACCCACCAGGATGCTGTAGCTGACCTCTGGTTGAGCTGCTGTGATTTTAGTTTGGTCTCCTGCACATTCTACTTCAGCACTCCCTTCTCTCCACACCAGGCTTCCTGAAGCAACAGTACATTTTCTACCAAGATATTTCTGTAGTTTCATGAGAAAAAGAGAAAGGAGGAGAAAGGGATGAGGAAAGGTAGCCTGGGATGAAGGACTTGAGGAGGAGGGAAACGCAGAAAGAGGGGTAGAGTGGCTGAGGTGAGGGGAGAAGACACTAAAAGTCTGAGTCAGTCACAGGCCCTGTGTCTCCTGCATGTTTTAATGACTCAGATGAGCTGAAAGAGCGTCTGTGGGAAGTTGTAACATTCACCAAAACCTTGACAGTCCCTATTCTTCACACCGGCTGTGAACAATTGCCCGCCTGCCAGTGTCTGACTGAAATAATAGCTGTAGCTAAAGGATCATTTGGAAGACAGATGGCAGAGGCGATCCCCATTCATCTGCCAGCGCCCATTTCAAAACTCTCACTGCACATCAGGATGCAGCCTTGCCCATTATCCAAGTTCATTAGGTAGTTGTTTTAAAGACAGTTCCCCATCCTATTACTGTCCTGCTCCTCCATCCCAGACCCCCTGTGCCAGCCCTACTGCAAGGGGCTCTTTGAGAAGCCCTCGGTACCCTTAGGAAAAGCAGGCCTCCAAACCTGAAAGCCTTGATGTTTTCTAGGTAAGGGTTCTGTTTTCCTTCTCTCTCGCTCTCGCTCTCTCTCTCGCTCCCTTCCTTCCTTCCTTCCTTCCTTCCTTCCTTCCTTCCTTCCTTCCTCCCTCCCTCCCTCCCTCCCTCCCTCCCTTCCTTCCTTCCTCTCTCTCTCTCTCTCTCTCTCTCTCTCTCTCTTCTTTCTTTCCTCTCTCCTCTCTTTCCCAAGGATATTGCAGGTCCAAAAAGCAGTCCCTTGTCTTCCCTACTATTTGCTGCTTCCATGATCTGACCCATCAGTATTCCATATTTCAAAATCTGGGTGACTTTTCCCATACCCAGTTGCCATTTTTTATATAAAGTACAAGTTTGTTACCATTGCCATAGCAGGCATTAAGCCAAGTGACTTTTCCCATACCCCGTTGCCATTTTTTACATAAAGTACAACAAGTTTGTTACCATTGCCATAGCAGGCATTAAGCCAAAGACTCCCTTTCAATGTTTGTGGATTTAGAGAAATCAAGAGCTCCATATAATTTCAGTACATATCTGAGATCTTTGGTTGTCATTCAAAAGCAATTTTGAGAAATAACTGGGGAGGTCCTACAAGTGAGGGCAAGCTAATCAAGCATTGAGCTGTGCAATGACACAGGACCCTATGCTCACTTCAATACTCTGCAGTCACCGTCTTGAAATTCTTAATCATTTTTTAACAAGAGTCCCACATTTTCATTTTGCCCCACTAACAGGACCCCACTAACTAGTAGCTGGTTCTGCTATAATTGTTGGAAAAGGGGAGCATTCACAAGGCCCCAGGAAGGAGTATCTCCTGAGTCACAGTTGAGAATCTGGAAACTCCAGGCATAAAAGAGCTTAGCCAGGGGAGAAGCTAAGATCAGTACATGCAGCAAGTGGAACATAGATGGCAAATATTATTAGTGTCTATTTGAAGGCTATCCTGGGCGAGGCCTGCATTTGCAGCGCTGGAAAAATCCAGTCTGTGAGCCTAAAGACTAGAGATAGACCCCAGATCACTGTAAACTCACAGGGTAAGAGCAACACCTGTGATTTTTTAGGGAAACATTGGCTGTCATCCATCCCTTTACTATGTACCTGTTCTACTGAAACTTCATACTCATATGGAGAGAAACTGGACTGTCTGGCATCGGGACAGGAAAGTGAGGGCAGCTTTCTCACAAAGGTGCTTGCAGCGATCATTGTTCTGCCACAGGGACAAGAGACAGAGACCAGGGGAACTCTCTGAGGCAGGGCTGACTGACAGCCATTACCGTTTGCTCCGCCCTGGTGATTCCCTGAGACCCCACTCCACCCAATTTACAACCTCACCCAAGCTGTGAGCAGAGGCTTTTGCATATGAATGGCCTGTTTTTTTGCAATCTAAAACCTAACAAACTGCTGCTGGGTCAAAGAGCACCAAAGCTTCCAAAAGAAGACTTAAGGCTCAACAGCAACCTGCATTGCTTCACAGCTGGGCCTCATCTGGGCACTTCCAAACCCCAAACAAAGAGGCGGAACCTGCAGATATCTCTGTAGCTCCTGCTGGGTGGCCTCAGGCAGTGGCTAACTTTACATCTCCTTGGAGATCCAAGAGCCAGTGTACCCAGTGGTCAATGTGAGACCATAACAGATTACAACGCTTCACATCCATAAGCGATACACTCAAGGGGCAGATTCAGTGAGCACCAAAGCCCCACTGAAGCAAGTCCTGCCCCATAAGGGTGTCTCCAGCACAGCAGTTCTCCCATTGTAGACACAGCTGGTCCTCACATCCAATTAGCCTGGTGGTCAATTCCTCCCAGTGATACCAGCAGCAATCAAGGCTTAAGTACAACAAGACTGTGCACACAACCCACAAAGAGGTGCACCAAGAGTGTTCATCTTAGGTAATTAGGGAGGCTGAGCCACTCTGCCCTATAGGACACCTAGCACACAAAGCCACTCTATCAACACAGGGAAACAGCCAAAATGTGTAGACAAAGAAACATGTCACAGACAAAAGAAATGGAGGAAAGTAAACTACTGGATATAAAGTTCAAAATCACAGTTATAAGGTTACTCAAGAATCTTCTAGAAACCTCAGAGAAATTTAGTGAGACCCTCAACGATATGAAAAAGGACCAATTGGAAATTAAGCATACACTGACTGAAATAAAGAATAATATACAGAGATAAAACAGCAGACTAGAGGATCCCAAGAATCAAGTCAAAGATTTGAAATATGAAGAAGCAAAAAACACCCAACTGGAAAAGCAAAAAGAAAACAGAATCCAAAAATATGAAGAAAGTATAAGGAGCCTCTGGGACAACTTCAAG
>NW_005353721.1:334454-345293 GCF_000412655.1 Myotis brandtii
GGAAGGAGGACGGGGGGGGGGGATAGGGGCAGGGGGGGGGGGGGCACCGGGTGGAGGGGAGCTATGGGGGCGGGGGGAGAGAAACAACTGTAATAATCTGAACAATAAAGATTTATTTTTTAAAAAAAAGGTTGTTTTCTCAATATTGGACTCCAGACAGATTTTAGAAGGCATTAGGCCCATTCTGCTATCTTCTTAGAAGTTTGTTTCTTGTCTTACTCCTGTCTTGGAAATGTAATGCATCACCAAGGTTGCTCTGAGTTTATGTTCTGTTCACTTCTAATGTGTGCTAAATGATTGGAAATGGGAAGCAGATGGACACTTGGCCCAGAGATTAAACTCCAGATCCTTAATTAGATGGTGTTGATTAAGGCTTCCTTGGGGTTCTTCTCCTCACTGCCAAGTGAAAGAGCTCTCCAGTGGGGCTCCTCAAGCCATTTGAGAACTAATGGTTTATTCAGTTCCTCCTTTGCACTTATTCACAGACACTGAACAAACAAGAGTAGAATTGTCTCTGTCTCTTTGGTTTTTCTCTAACAATTTCGTTATTTGACTTTCCTTTCTGGCAGGAGTTGAAATAGAATAAAGGGAATTCTGGATAGCCCCTGACTGAACTTTGCTTTATTTTAAGTTATCAGAATTTAGTTAGGGAAGGGAGGGCAGTCTTCTACAAAGAGAGCTTCAGAGCCTTAGGGAAGTGCTAGATACTAACTTCAGCCTATGGTTTCTAGTACAAGGAGGCAGAACAAGAGTTTGGAGACTGGCAGATCTAAGTTTGAATTTTGGATCATCTAGTTACTAGCTATAAACTGTGGTGTACTGGTAAACATTTAATAAAACACTCTTATAATAAATAAATAAATAAATAAATAAATAAGGCCCTGATTTGTCACGTGTGCCAACTTTTGTGGTGTAAATTCTCCCATCATAGTTGATTTTAAGCTCCCAACATTATGTCACTGAATGCAAGGTTGGGAAGGCTTTATATTATTGGCTCTCACAGCCTATAAAAGCTGATCCAGCATTCACTGATTTAAGTCCCAGTTTTACCATCTGTATGAAAGGGTTGAAGTACTTTGTAGGGTCATTATAAAGATTAAAGTATTAACTGCAAATTGGCCACAACAGAGCCTGACCCACATTAGGAACACAATAAATTGTCACTCTATATTATCATTTTAAGCTGGGCTTTAGGAAGTGACTTCACTTTGCTGAGCACTCTAAGAGGTCAGAGCATCAGCCTCAAAGAGTTAGCCACTAAATTTCTTTATACAGGTATCCAGGGAATTGATTCACACTAATCAAATGCATAGAGGGCAGTTACCTAAACCACAATGCCAGTTTACTACTTTGATTTAGTGTGTATACAGAATAATAACTTTCCAAACTCAAATTGGGTCACACGGTCTAACAAAGAATTTCTTTTTTGTGGTTTAGGAACTTGTTTATATGCAAAGTGCTACAAACGCATAAATGTTAATTGTATTAAATATGCTTAATTAATCGCCTGGATTTAAAAAATACATTGGGGCTGCTCCAGAAAAATTTCTGATCTGAGACCCAAGACTGGTGATCTTCACTGGTCTCCATGCAGGCAGCTAGCACTCCTGTCAGCCCTGTAGAAGGCTGGAAGAGTGGACGCTGGAATGAGAACCAGCTCGGGAAAGATGAGAGTGCATTTTAGACACTTAAATTTGAGTTGAAGATGCCCATAAGACATTTGGGTTTATGATGATAAAGGTGGGGGGAGCAGCCTAACCTAGAGACCGTGGTTGACTCCATGAGTGCAGATGAGGTCACCTAGTGAGTCGGGTGAGATGAGAGGCCAAGGTAGCACCTGGGAGCAGCAACATGTAATGGTCAGCAAAGGAAGAGGATCTATTTAAAGGAGGCCTAGAAATGATCTTAGGTATCAAGAGAAGTGATTTGAGAAAGCCAAGAGAGGAAGAGTTTTAAATGAGTATTGTCAAATTCTACAGAGAGGTTCAGGAAGAAATGTGTGTTTTTTTGTACTTGGTAAAATTTAAAGACAGACTCATAGAGAGCAGGCTGACAGCTGTGAGGATTAGGGGGTGCTGGAAGTGGAGGGACTGAGGGAAAAAGAAAACAAAAAACTGATCGTAAAATAGGTTATTATATCTTAAAATCATTTAGTGATGGGTCGGGGAAGATAAGTCATATTGCAGTAAAGTGAAGAATTTGTGCAAGTGAGAATTTATGGGAAGTCAGCACAAAAATTTCCTCAGCTACAGTGTAGGTGATTGGGTGAAGTTGGGTGGGCCTCTTTAACTTTTAACATTAACATTTAACTTTTAACTTTATCATTGCAATAACATCACAGAGGGAAAAAATATTGAATTTCTCTAGTCTCCCTCCCAAAGGAATCAATCAACGGTAAACAGCTCATTATTGCTTCTGAATGAGAGAGTATCCCTTTTCACAATGGAGACATTTAGATGTTCTGCTAATTCAACTGCTTAAACTGGTTGAACATCTGTGGGCGCTTTATCTTAGTTAATGGGGATATTTTGAAGAGCCTAGCTTAAGGGAATTTTATGACGGGGCAAGTTTTATTCATTGCTGGGTTTCCTAACACCTACACTACTAAAGTCCCCTTTTTCCTTCTCATCCTGCTCTCCCCAAGCCACCCCTTTCTCCCACCTCTGCTATTGAAAAATAGTTTGGTTTGTCTGGATACAAAACTATATGTTGTTATATTTTTGTCTATTTCTAGGTTTTTTATTTATATAGTTTTATTTATGTAAATTATATTTATTTAACTGGTTATTACTTTTTTTCCACAATCAACATATGATTTAATTAGGATCTTGAGTACCCCACTCACCTATCTCAACTCTTGGATGCTGTACATATGCAAGAGTACATTCAGTGGGGGTACTCAGTCCCTGGTTTGAACCTCATCCACTCCAATTAGCAAACAGAGATCCAGAGCAGCCTATTGTCTTCCAGTCTCCTTTGATCTTCTGACCTATTTTAGCAGACCTTTCCTTTTCATGCCTGATACAGACATAGAAGATACACAATAAATATTTATGGAATGAATAACTATTGTGTCCACTTTCATCTTTCTCAGATAAGATATGCTTATTGCTTTCATAGAAGAAGCATCTGAATAAATGAAAAGAAAGAGCAAGTCAAGTCTCCATTTCAATGTGTCCAAGTAGGAGTGAAAAAAAGTTTATTTTCCAATCCTGTCCCTTTATTCCAGGTACTCACTGGTTCTTAATCTGAAAAGTCACACTGACTTGAAGGCTCAAATTATTTTCAGGGCACCCAGAAAAGAGAGCACATGGCTTGCTAGATCCAGGAATTCCCAGGAGCTTATCTCCATTACTCAACAGGTCATTAATTTGGAACTTTGAAACACAAATGAGCACTAGGACACCTAAACCACCAGCTAGTTGGTCCTTTGCCTTGAAAGAGATTGGTAATGATTAGGATTCTCACTATCAATAAACTCAAATGAAAGCTCAAGAACAAAAGCTATCCTTCACTATTTCAAAAATCTCTGATGATCGAGTGTGTGTAAGATAATGGGATGTCACTCCAAGAGGGTAAGCCATGAGGAATCCTCCCTTGCTCAGACCTGTTTATCTCAGATTCTGGGTAGGACCTAGAATTCCAGTGCCCAGAGCTGCAGTGTGTAACAACATAGTGTTCTTAGGCAACTTCATTCTCTAGAAATCTGGAATTCTAAAATCACTGAACAACTCATAAAAAACACTTAGAAATACCGCATAAAATATAGCAAGTATTTTTAAAAATGCATGGTTGAGAAGAAGATGGGGAAATTCCAAAAGGGCACTGTCGTTTTTAAAAATGCATGGTTGATTTGAGAAGAAGATGGGGAAATTCCAAAAGGGCACTGTCAGCAGAGCTATGAGATGAAATGGAAAGGAGTACCTCCATTTCAGGAACTAAGAGGCTTGGTATATCTTTAAATATTTTTTACAGTTTACCTTTATGTTGAAAGTATTACATACGTCCCCTTTTTCCCCTCATTGATCCTCTCCACTACACACCTGCCCCCTCCCCTAGGCCTTCACCACACTATTGTTTGTATCCATAGGTTATGCACATAAATTCTTTGGTTAATCTCTCCTGCCACGCCCCCACCCCCACCTTCCCTCTGAGATTTTTCAGTCAGTTCCATGCTTCTATGTCTCTGGATCTATTTTGTTCATCAGTTTATTTTGTTCATTAGATTCCACATGTGAGTGAGATCATGTTACACTTGTATTTCTCTGACTGGCTTATTTCACTTAACATAATACTCTCCAGGTCCCTTCATGCTATCTCAAAGGGTAGGAGTTCCTTCCTTTTTACTGCTGCAAAGTATTCCATGGTGTAAATGTACCACAGCTTTTTTATCCACTCATCTACTGATGGGCACTTGGGTTGTTTCCAGATCTTAGCTATTGTAAATAGCACTGCTCTGAACATAGGGGTGTTGGTGTTTTGAGTTTCTTAGGATATATTCCTAGAAGTGGGATTACTGGAACAAATGGCAGCTTCATATTTAATTTTTTGAGGAAACTCCATATTGTTTTCCATAATGGCTGCACCAGCCTGCATTCCCACCAGCAGTGTATTAGGGTTCCCTTTTCTCTACTTCCTTACCAGCACTTGTCATTTGTTGATTTGTTGATGGTAGCCATTCCGACAGGTGTGAGGTGATACATCATTGTCATTTTAATGTTCATCTCTCTGATGATCAGTGACTTTGAGCATTTTTTCATGTCTCTTGGCCATCTGTATGTCCACTTTGGAGAAGTATCTATTTAGGACCTTTGCCCATTTTTTAATTGGATTCTTTCTGGCAGGTGTGAGGTGATGCCTCATTGTCTTTTTAATTTGTATCTCTCTGATGATTAGTGACTTTGAGCATTTTTTCATATGTCTCTCTGCCTTCTGTATGTTGTCTTTGTAGATGTGTCTATTTAGGTCCTTTGTGCCCATTTTTTAATGGGATTGTTTGTCTTCATTTTGTTAAATTGTATAAGTTCCTTATATATTTTGGAAATTAACACCTTATCAGATGTATCATTGGCAAATATGTACTCCCATACAGTGAGCTCCCTTTTCATTTTATTGATGGTTTCTTTTCCAGTGCAGAAGCTTTTTTATTTTGATGTAGTCCCATTGTTTATTTTGTCCTTTGATTCCCTTGCCCTAGGCCAGTGATGGCGAACCTTTTGAGCTCGGCGTGTCAGCATTTTGAAAAACCCTAACTTAACTCTGGTGCCATGTCACATATAGAAATTTTTTGATATTTGCAACCATAGTAAAACAAAAATTTATATTTTTGATATTTATTTTATATATTTAAATGCCATTTAACAAAGAAAAATCAAACAAAAAAATGAGTTCGTGTGTCACCTCTAACACACGTGTCATAGGTTCGCCATCACTGCCCTAGGCAATGTGGCTATGAAAAATCTACATAAGATATCTGAGATTTTGCTGCTTATGGTTTCTTCTAGGATTTTAATGGTTTTTCACAACTTACATTTAAGTCTTTTATCTATTTTGAGTTTATTTATGTGTATTGTATAAGTTGATTGTCTAGTTTCATTTTTTTTTTGCATACACCTGTCCAATTTTCCCAACACCATTTATTGAAGAGACTATCTTTACTCCATTGTATGCTCTTGTCTACTTTGTCAAATATGAATTGAACATAATGACTTGGGTCAGTTTCTGGGTTCTCTGCTCTGTTCCATTGATCTATATACCTGTTCTTGTGCCAGTACCAGGCTGTTTTGGTTACAGTGGCTTTGTAGTATAACTTGATATCTGGTATTGTGATCCCTCCAACTTTTTGCTTCTTTCTCAAGATTGCTGCAGCTATTCGGGGCCTTTTTTCATTCCATATAAAATGTTGGATTATTTGTTCTAGACCTGTGAAATATGCGGTTGGTATTTTAATAGGAATTTCATTGAATCTATAGATTGCATTGAGTAGTATGGACATTTTAATGATGATAAGCCTAGCAATCCATGAAAATAGTATATTCTGCCACTTGTTTATATCTTGCTCTACCACTTTTTTCAATGTTTTATAGTTTCCTGAGTACAAGTCTTTTACCTCCTTGGTTAAGTTATTCCTAAGTATCTTAATTTTTTTGTTGTAAAGATAAATGGGATTGTTTAGTTTCTCTTTCTGAGAGTTCATTACTGATGTATAAAAATGCCAGCAAGCCCTAACCAGTTTGGCTCAGTGGATAGAGCATTGGCCTGCGGACTAAAGGGTCCCAGGTTCGATTCCGGTCAAGGACATGTACCTTGGTTGCAGGCATATCCCCAGTAGGAGGTGTGCAGGAGGCAGCTGATGGATGTTTCTCTCTCATCAATGTTTCTTACTCTTTATCCTCTCCCCTCCTCTCTGTAAAAAATCAATAAAGTATATTTTTTAAAAATGCCAGCGATTTCTGGGTGCTAATTTTGTATTCTGCTACATTGTTGAATTCATTTATTAAATCTAGTAATATTTAGTGGAGTCTTTAGGATTTTCTATGTACAATATCATGTTATCTGCAAATAATGACATTTTTATTTCCTTCTTTCCAATTTGGATGCCTTTTATGTTTTCTACTTGTCTGATCACAGTGGCTAGGACTTCTGGTACTATGTTGAATAAAAGCAGTGAAAGCAGGCATCCCTGTCTTGTTCCTCTTCTTAGGGGAAATGGTTTTAATTTTTGCCATTGGGTATGATTTTGGCTATAGCTTTGTCATATGTGTCCTTTAGTATGTTGAGGTATGACCTCTATATTCCCATTATGCTGAGAGTTTTTATCAAAAATGGTGTTGGATTCTGTCCAGTTCTTTTTCTGTGTCTATTGATATAATCATGTGATTTGTCATTCAATTTGTTTATGTGATGTATCACATTTATTGATTTGCAAATATGTACCAGCCTTGCATCCCAGGAATAAATCCCACTTGGTCATGGTGTATAATCTTTTTTAATATATTGCTGGGTCTGATGCGCTAAATGGTATTTTGTTGAGAATTGAGTATCTATGTTCATCAGGGTTATTGGCCTGTAATTCACTTTCTTTGTGGTGTTTTTATCTGGTTTTGGGATTAGGGTAATGCTAGCCTTATAAAAAGAACTTGGAAGTATTCCTTCCTCTTGGATTTTTTGGAATAGTTTGAGGTGGAAAGGTGTTAGTTCTTCTTTGAATGTTTGGTAAAACTCCCCTGTGAAGTCATTGGGACCAGGGCTTTTGTTTCCTGAGAGGTTTTTGTTTGTTTGTTTTTTAATTACTGCTTCAATTTCATCAGTTGTTATTGGCCTATTGAGGTTTTCTGATTCTTCTTGATTCAGTTTGGAAGATTGTATTTTTCTAGGAATTTGTCCATTTCATCCAAGTTGTCCAGCTTGTTGGCATATAGTTGTTCATAGTATTTTCTTACAATCCTTTGTATTTCTGTGGTGTCAGTTGTTATTTTACCTCATTTGCTTCTAATTTTATTTATTTGGATACTCTCTTTGTTTCTTGATGAGTCTGGCTAAAGGTTCATCAATCTTCTTTATCTTTTCAAAAAACCATCTCTTGGTTTTAATTTTTTTGTATTGTTTTCTTACTCTCTATATCATTTATTTCTGTTCTGATCTTTATTACTTCCTTTCTTCTACTTACTCTGGGCTTTTCTTGTTGTTCTCTCTCTAATTCTTTAAGTTTTTCTTAGTGTTTTTTTTTTGCAGTAGGCCTACAGTGCTATGAACTTGCCTCTCAGGACTGCTATCTCTGTGCCCCATTGATTTTTGGATTGTTATGTGTTCGTTTTCATTTGTTTCCAGAAAGTTATTTATTTATTTATTTATTTATTTATTTATTTATCTTATTGGTAACCTATTCATTTTTTAATAACATGCTATTTAGCCTCCATGTGTTTGAATGTTCTTACTGTAATTGATTTCTAATTTCATGCCTTGTGATCTGAGAAGATGCTTGATATGATTTCAATCTTTTTGAACTTGTTGAAACTTGTTTTGCATCCTAATATGTAATCTATTTTTGAGAATGTCCCATATGCACTTGAAAAGAATGTATATTCTGTAGCTTTGGGGTGAAATGTTCTGTAAATGTCAATGAATTTCATTTGATCTAGTGTGTCATTTAGAGTCATTGTTTCCTCATTGAATTTTTTTTAGAAGATCTATCCAGTGAAGTCAGTGGGGTATGAAAGTCCCCTACTATGACTGTATTGCTGTCGATATCTCCCTTAATTTTTTAATATGTGCTCCTATATTGGGTGCATATATATTTACCACAGTTATATAGTCTTGTTGTATCAATTATTATGCAGTGACCTTTATTGTCTCTGGTTATGGCCTTCATTTTTAAGTCTACCTTTAAGTCTATCTTAGCTTTTTTTTTGTTTCCATTTGCATGGAAATTTTTTCCCATCCTTTCACTTCCATCCTTTGGGAATTTTTTGTTCTGAGGTGGGTCTCTTGTAGATAGCATATATATGGATCATGTTTTCTTATCCATTCAACTGCCCTATGCCTTTTGATTAGAGCATTTAATCCATTTACAATTAAGGTTATTATTATTTTTAATATATTTTTATTGTTAATAGGGTTACAGATATCTCCCATTTTCCTCCTCCCAGCTCTTACCCACCCCTGCCCAGGTCTTCACTACCCTATTGCCCATGTCCATAAGCTATACATATCTATAATAATAAAATCATAATATGCTAATTAGACCAGGCATCCTTCCGACGACCTTCTGGACGAAGCCGGGGCTGCAAGGGAAGCCCGGGTCCTGGGTACCAGAGGGAAGCCGGTACCGGCAGCTGGGAGAAGGAAGGCCTACTCTTGCACAAATTTCATGCATCGGGCCTCTTGTAAGAATGTAAGTTCTTTGGTTTATCTCTTCTCCTCCCCCAAATCCCACATTGAGGTTTGACAGTCTGTTCCATGCCTTCATGCTTCAAGTCTTATTTTGTTAGTCAATTGATTTTGTCCATTAGATTCCACAAATAAGTGAGATCATGTGATATTTGTCTGATATTTGCTGGCACACCCACAGAGGCATAGCTGCCCAGAGACTTCCTGTGACATTCTCCTTTGCTAAGGCCCATTTTGGAGGCCAGACTCACTTGATGTCTCATACAGACTAGATAGTGACTCCTCTGATTCTCCAACTTCCTTCACCTCTCTCCATATCCTCCCACAATTAAGTTAGGTCTGCTTCCTATAATAAACCCTCTATCCCATGATGAATAGTAGTTCTGTTTCTCTGATTAAACTCTTACTGGTTAGCTCTGTTATCTGGTATCCAAGAGGCATGTCATATAGGACTGGGCAATAGATATTTGAAATATTAGGATTTAATCTGAGCATACTTTTCCTGGACAATGAAAGTGATGAAATAAGACAGAAAAGATGGGAAGGCATTTCTACAGTCTATAAAGTTCCTTATTGGCTGAGTAGCTGATTTTACTGGTTCAAAACATCATTTTCATGTTCTGCTGCTTCTGTCCCACTCCTCATACCATTTAATACTCAGATTCTATGGCTCCAGGCCAAGACAGAATGCCAAGCAGTCTTCCTCTCACTGTTGCCTTCCACGCCCCACCACACCTCCATTTGTATACTTTGCATTCTTGTCTCTCTCATGCATGGGCCTGCAGACATCACACCAGTCTGCATGCTCTGAAAAGAGCTGTTTTTGAGTTGTCATTTATTGAAGATGACTTGCTGGTGTTGCAGAGGGTACATCAGCTAAAAAACCGGTAACCTTCATCTTAGTACACATTTCTCACTCAGCTAGTACACTCTGGCAATTCCCATCTAGACTATTTTACAGAACAATTTTGTAGCATTTCCATTTATTACATATTTAATTGCCTTTTAAACGGTGCAGCTGCTTTCAGCATGTTTGAGGCATAGCACCACAATGCTCCTTAGAATCTGTTTCAAGCTCACTTCCTGCCCTGGATTGCATTACTGTCAACCCAAACTTTGAGCTTGAGTCTCCAAGTTTAATCAAAATTTTACTGCTGAATTATGAAGAATATGCCCAATCCTCCCTCCTTCCCTTTCTCCCTCCATTATTTCTTCTGTTCTTCTGTGCTTATTAATACACAACTTAAATTTAGTTTTATTTTCTCACTATTGCATCCCCAGTCTTTGCTTTTCATTTACCTTCTTACTGAAATAATAATTTTAATAATTTTCACAAGCAGTTTTTTTATGTTAAATCTCCTGGAGCCTACTATGTCTGAAATACCTTTATTTTACCCTCATATTTAAACAATTGGTTAGATATAAAATTTTGGATTGAAGGTCTCTTGTTGTAATACTTTAAAAATATTATCAATTTTGTTAAATCCAAAATTTTTGAAAATCCTGATATTAATCTGATTTATTTTCCTTTGAAGATGATCTAATTTTTCTGTCCAAAAGATTTTAGAATTTTTCCTTTGCCTTTTATGTTATTACTAGAGGCCCTGTGCACGAATTTGTGCACCAGTGGGGTCCCTCAGCCTGACCTGCGGGATTGGACTGAAACCAGCTCTCTGACATCCCCTGAGGGGTCCCGGATTGTGAGAGGGCACAGGGAAGGCAGAGGGACACCACCGGTGCACTGGGGCCTGGGAGAGACTGCAGGAGGGCTCCAGGGAGTGTCCGGCCCATCTTGCTCAGTGCCAATGGGCTGGACCCCAGCAGCAAGCTAACCTACCAACTGGAGCATCTGCCACCTGGTGGTCAGTGCACATCATAGCGAGCGGTTGAGCGGCCTTAGCATATTATTAGCATATTACGCTTTGATTGGTTGAATGGATGACCGGACGA
>NW_005353721.1:346205-364530 GCF_000412655.1 Myotis brandtii
GGGTTCTTGATGTAAACTTTCATATTGTTTGTTCATTTTATGGCTGTATCCATTCTATTATCCAAATGAACCATTGAGTTCCTTCTTTTAACAATTACATTTTTCATTCCTAGCATTCCAGTCAGGTTGTCTTTCACTGTACCTTCTTCACGTTTCCAAAATTCCCTCATCCTATTGAGGGCATTTCCTATGCTGATTTTAAATCCAATTTTGTCTGGTTTATTAAGTCCGAACTCTCCAATATACAATTTCCCTTTCTTTGATAGTGTAAATGTGTTGTCACCACTTCTCTATGACTCATATTACCCTGGGAGTATCAGTTGCCGTGGCTGATAGTGGGTATCTAGGAGGAAGGGGAAAATTTTGTGCCTCTTCCGATGAGTCTAAGGAAGAGACAGTGTGTGAAAACCATACCTTCGGGTCTCCCTATTCCTTGTTTACTACCAAACTCCCCCAAAACTAACATTGGCCCTGGAAGCAACTTCCTCCAGTTTTCAAAATAACAGCTAGCATTTCTTGAGTACTTAGTATGTATCAGTCCAGTTTTAAGTACTTTTACATGTATTGCATCTTTTAAACCATTCTAAGAGTTATGTAGTATTATTATGTCCATTTTAGAGATGAGGAAACAAAGATAGACATGCCCAAGAACAGAAGTAAGTAACTTTCCCAAAGTCATAGAGCAGTAGATGATGGAGGCAGGATTCAAATCTGGATCATTGCTCTTAACTTTCATACTATGGGACAAGGAGGCCTGAAAAAGAGGGAGCCTCTGGAACCAGGCCTTCTGCTGCCCCAATTTATTATCTTCTCTCCACTAAGGGTTCTTCCCTAATGTTACCCTGAAGCTTCTAGCTGGTGCTGGGCCAGCAAGGCTGTTTTTCTGCCTGGCAAGCAATTTTCTGCCCTTAGCAATGTAAAAATGAGCAGGATGCAACTAGAAAACTTTTCTGTAATCTGTTTCCAATGTTGGCACCAGATCCTCTACCCCTCTTCACACTCATTCCCCCACCCCTCCTACACACACACACATATACACACACACACACACACACACACACACACACACACACACACAGGCACCCAATCACATTCTGCCTCCCCAGGATCTTTTCACTTTTTGTTTCAATGTTATTATATATATCAAACTTGTTTACGTGACATCTTTGAGGATGGTTCAGGGGAGTCAGCCAGCCTCTCATATTAGGTCATAGTAGGCAGGAAACATCTGTATATGTAACTTCCGAAGCAATGTATTTACTAACCCAAGCCCCAAAGAACATCTAACTCCATGAGAGCCAACCTCTGCTCTTCACAGATATTTCCTTCCAGCTCATATTCAGTCTCCAAAATCAACACAGAAATTCTATTATTATACTAATCTTTAAAACATTTTCATCTCCTGCATAAACGAATCTCGATATACACTTGCATACATATAAACACCCAGATTCAAGGCAAAACTTAACTTTATAATAGTTTGAGTCCTTCCTAGCACTGCCTCAGATAGCTGACTTTCTTATTCTCGGTACTGATGTTTAATGTCTGGTGTTTTGAGCATTTTTAACACTTTCTGGAATAATGCAGGCATTTAGCTCTCTCTCTCTAGCCACATTTAAAGGAGTGTCAAGCTTCATACTAACTACAATCCTACATATATCTAAGATTGCACCTCTTGGGCCAGGCTAGGCCTGCTGTTCCTATTGTTGCTCCTCACCTGAATTATATCCATCCTTCAAAGCTTAGTTCAAATGTTTCTACCTAGGAAGCCTTCTCTCCTTGCTCAGCCCAAAGTAACCTCCTTGGAAGGTGCATAGCAAAGAGGTTGCAAAGGCCACACACATAGGATTTGCTCTCCTCTCTGAGTGTCTGCATTCTGGTTCCCCAAACCATCTACTGGGTCATCCACAGTCCCTCACAAGGCTAATCACAGAGATCAGAGACAAAGGCATTTGAGTTCTGACCTTCCTCTTACTCTTACTCCCCCTTCCTTCTCCAGTTTATCCTGGCATTGTGAATATAATCATGAATATGCATTTTATTTTGGATGCCAAACCTGACTTTTTTACCACTTAGTTTCATGACTTTAAACCAGTCACTTTACTTACTTGATCCTTATTTTCCTCATCTACACAAAGAGGAGGCTGCTCTAGGTGATTTCTGAGGCTCAGTCTATGATTCAGGTTGTAGTTACCTTTAGGTCAGGGAACTCACACCCTGATTTTGTTTGTTACTTCTGTTATTTGTTTTTTTAATGTTTGAAGTGGTGGTTGTTGTTGGTTGTTTTGTTGTTGTTGTTACTGTTGTTTGTTTATTAGTTTTTTCTCCTACAGCACTGTGAGCAAATATTGGTGCTTAATATTATTAGATTTGTTAAGAAATCAGTGATTATCTTAAATGTCTTTATAGTCCTGATTCTTTAGTAGGTGGGCCCCAATAGTACACTGCCATCATAGGCGTGTTTTCAGAAATGATCTCTGGAAAACAGAGGTTACATTGATCAACTGGCCCTATTTTTTTCAGGGAGTCCAAGTTTCTTATGACTGCCCTGTACTGAGAAGCTTCCCTGAGAAAACGCCCTCTAGGGAGCAATAGATACATTGAGATGTGCTCCAAGTTGAGTAGTCCCACACCTACGTTGTTACACAATTCCCATTTTTCCAAAAACTGGGGTCAAGACCCTGAGGAAAACCAAATCCATTCAGGGCTATTTTACATTTTCAGGCAGAGGCCTTGCCTTCCTGAGAGTCACCACGTGTTTAGGATGTGGTTTGAGGGTGGTGGCAGAGAGAGAAACTGGCTCCTTTAGGTTGAAGCATGGCTTCCTGAAGACTGCCTCCCACTGATCACAGCAGAGAAGGGAGGAAGCTGGCTTCAATTGCAGGAGCCTACACTCCTTTGAGAATTTCTGAGAATAGGAGGAGCAGACAATCACCTCGAGTCAACCCAAAAAGCAGAGGCTGAAGCCCCCAGGACACTCCAGCCAATAACATGTGATTCCTCCCCAACCTGGCGTTTCTAAGAGAGCTTAACCAGCCAAAATCTTCACAGCTCATTCCCCACACAGGCCCATCGTGAAGGGGCTGGCTCTCTGCTGTCACATCAGTTAAAACCCAGCCAAGTAGTGGGAATTCTCTATATTTTGTTCTATTATTAGAATCCAATTACCATCTGGTAGTATGCTATAGGGAACTGCTATTCTTCTGCGTCAGCAAACACAAAATGTAGCAGTTTGGTGAGCAAGCTGGGAGTTTTCGAAGCTTAGAGTCAAAGGTAGAGAAATGATTTTATTTCTGCCCAAAGAATCGCAGGCACATTGGATTCCCCTGGCTTCAGGATATAGTTCATTGAACTTGACCTTATAAAGGCAAAGACCTTATTCTGGTGTCATGCTGACCTTTAAGATGGGAAACCCAAACCCATGCAATCTGGTCTGTTTTCTTTACTGTGCCTACCTGTTTTCATCCCTTCTCAATGCAGCCCCAACAACCATAGATATCTCTCCTCATGAGGTACGAAAATGCTATCTCTTTGAGAACTGCTATCTTGGGGCAAGACTGAACAGCCACTGGCCCTAAGGGTCATCCCTCTTTCCTTTCCTTGACTGAGGTCCCATTGGTGAGGGAAGCCAGAGGCTGCTTTATGGTAAATGGTTTGATGGATGTGAAAAGAGTTTGATGCATTTTTAATGGATATAAATAATCTGGGGTATGTTCAACCCAAAGATCCTCTCAGCAAACTCTTGGGGTGATTTGTTCTACCAATGTTGGAAAAGAAGTTATGCCTAGCATCTCTCTTAGACAATCTGAAACTTCCTTGGGTGCTTAAAGGAATTAGAATTAAGAGAAGTATTGCTAGAGTGATGGTAGAGGAGTTAGGAAAGAAAGCACAGGCAGAGTATTCAACTAAGGGACAGTACACATTTATCTCTAGGTTGTATAAATGCCTCTGAATTAAAAGATTTTGTTTCTGTTCCTTTCAGGCACTGAAATTACTAATTTGACTCTTTTTTATTCACTCCATTCTGTCTGTCTTTTCCTTTATACAAATACACAAGATGTTGCAAATGGAAAGGCATTGAAGAAGGTTAGGAAACAGGCTCCAGGGTCCTTAAATCCTACACTCAGTGGACCACCTCCAAGACCATGCTGTCCCATTGTAGCCAGCGAATTCCTTTGTGTAGATTAGAGACAGACCCAGGGCCTGAAACAAAGAAGGATAAAGGGTTACCATGTTTCTTTTCTCATAGATTTGCACACAAATCTCAGCTCTTTAATCCTACCTCTCCTGCACAGGAACAAAAAGCAAATAAACCCAAGAGGGAGAAAGCACAGAGCTTTTGTCCCAATGTCTTGAGCAGAAATGGTAGGAGCCACCCACACAGGTATCCTAGACCAGGGCAGCAGTCTTAAGCCATCTGATTTCACCTTAGACTTTGTAAATTATCCTCAAAAGCTATTGGGGCTTTTTATTTTACTTATAGTCAAAACAGCCTTATCTAATATATCCAGGAATCACAGGAAACCAAAACATATTTCAAAAGAATTGTAAATGTCTTCTATCTGAAGGTTTAGGTTGGGCCAAGCAAAACTAGGTAAGTTTTTCCTTGGAACCCACTATCCTCCTGTTGTTCTTGTCCACTTTTCCAAATCACCAGCTTTTTTGGATGCACAGAATCTTCTGCTACATATTCTGATGTTAAACCCTGCTCCCAGAAAATTCTATCAACCAATAATGGTGTGTTTTATAATCAACGGTATCATAATCAATGAAATACAGTATTAAGCATGGACCGTGTATGCATTAGGAACATTTCAGAGTATCTCACTTAATCATCACAAAATTCTACAAAGTTGGTAATTATTTCTATTTAAGAGATTTCAGAAGTGAGAACCACAAACATTAATCAAATCCTTCAATAACCTATATCTACTAGTATGAACAGCAAAACTGAAATTTGAACTCAGGTCTTTCAATTCAAAATTCCATGCTGTTCTGAAACAGCACTCTGTAGTCTCATAAAATAAATAGCCTTTGCCCCTATGCAGAGAGTCAGCTCAAAATGAACAATAGGATTACAGAGCCTGTTGTGCTGCACATACACACAAAGGCAGTCATGGGGGTGAGCAGCACAACCCAGAAAGCTAAAGTGTGTGCCTTCCAATCACAAGCTCAAGGCAGACAGTGAAAGTGAGAGGAAGGCAGCATGGTTATTACAATGTACAGGGGGTGGGAATGTCCTTCTTAAAATTTGTAACACACATAGCAAATCTCTCTTGCCTGAGGAGTTGTGCATAGAATACCCTGAGGAGGGAATATTCTGAGTTCCCTGCAACATGAACTTAAAAAGGAAAGCTATCCTATCTAATAAAAGAGTAATATGGAAATTAACCATCACTCTGACACAAAGATGATGGCACCCATAGCCACAAGATGGCGGCACCCAGTCCTCTCAGCCCCGCTGGAGTCCTCCAGTCCCGGGGCCAGCCACAGTTTTCAAAATAACAGCTAGCATTTCTTGAGTACTTAGTATGTATCAGTCCAGTTTTAAGTACTTTTACATGTATTGCATCTTTTAAACCATTCTAAGAGTTATGTAGTATTATTATGTCCATTTTAGAGATGAGGAAACAAAGATAGACATGCCCAAGAACAGAAGTAAGTAACTTTCCCAAAGTCATAGAGCAGTAGATGATGGAGGCAGGATTCAAATCTGGATCATTGCTCTTAACTTTCATACTATGGGACAAGGAGGCCTGAAAAAGAGGGAGCCTCTGGAACCAGGCCTTCTGCTGCCCCAATTTATTATCTTCTCTCCACTAAGGGTTCTTCCCTAATGTTACCCTGAAGCTTCTAGCTGGTGCTGGGCCAGCAAGGCTGTTTTTCTGCCTGGCAAGCAATTTTCTGCCCTTAGCAATGTAAAAATGAGCAGGATGCAACTAGAAAACTTTTCTGTAATCTGTTTCCAATGTTGGCACCAGATCCTCTACCCCTCTTCACACTCATTCCCCCACCCCTCCTACACACACACACATATACACACACACACACACACACACACACACACACACACACACACAGGCACCCAATCACATTCTGCCTCCCCAGGATCTTTTCACTTTTTGTTTCAATGTTATTATATATATCAAACTTGTTTACGTGACATCTTTGAGGATGGTTCAGGGGAGTCAGCCAGCCTCTCATATTAGGTCATAGTAGGCAGGAAACATCTGTATATGTAACTTCCGAAGCAATGTATTTACTAACCCAAGCCCCAAAGAACATCTAACTCCATGAGAGCCAACCTCTGCTCTTCACAGATATTTCCTTCCAGCTCATATTCAGTCTCCAAAATCAACACAGAAATTCTATTATTATACTAATCTTTAAAACATTTTCATCTCCTGCATAAACGAATCTCGATATACACTTGCATACATATAAACACCCAGATTCAAGGCAAAACTTAACTTTATAATAGTTTGAGTCCTTCCTAGCACTGCCTCAGATAGCTGACTTTCTTATTCTCGGTACTGATGTTTAATGTCTGGTGTTTTGAGCATTTTTAACACTTTCTGGAATAATGCAGGCATTTAGCTCTCTCTCTCTAGCCACATTTAAAGGAGTGTCAAGCTTCATACTAACTACAATCCTACATATATCTAAGATTGCACCTCTTGGGCCAGGCTAGGCCTGCTGTTCCTATTGTTGCTCCTCACCTGAATTATATCCATCCTTCAAAGCTTAGTTCAAATGTTTCTACCTAGGAAGCCTTCTCTCCTTGCTCAGCCCAAAGTAACCTCCTTGGAAGGTGCATAGCAAAGAGGTTGCAAAGGCCACACACATAGGATTTGCTCTCCTCTCTGAGTGTCTGCATTCTGGTTCCCCAAACCATCTACTGGGTCATCCACAGTCCCTCACAAGGCTAATCACAGAGATCAGAGACAAAGGCATTTGAGTTCTGACCTTCCTCTTACTCTTACTCCCCCTTCCTTCTCCAGTTTATCCTGGCATTGTGAATATAATCATGAATATGCATTTTATTTTGGATGCCAAACCTGACTTTTTTACCACTTAGTTTCATGACTTTAAACCAGTCACTTTACTTACTTGATCCTTATTTTCCTCATCTACACAAAGAGGAGGCTGCTCTAGGTGATTTCTGAGGCTCAGTCTATGATTCAGGTTGTAGTTACCTTTAGGTCAGGGAACTCACACCCTGATTTTGTTTGTTGCTTCTGTTGTTTGTTTTTTTGGTGTTTGAAGTGGTGGTTGTTGCTGGTTGTTGTTGGTGGTGGTTGTTGTTGGATTTTTTTGTTATTGTTGTTTGTTTATTTTTTTTCTCCTACAGCACTGTGAGCAAATATTGGTGCTTAATATTATTAGATTCGTTAAGAAATCAGTGATTATCTTAAATGTCTTTATAGTCCTGATTCTTTAGTAGGTGGGCCCCAATAGTACACTGCCATCATAGGCGTGTTTTCAGAAATGATCTCTGGAAAACAGAGGTTACATTGATCAACTGGCCCTATTTTTTTCAGGGAGTCCAAGTTTCTTATGACTGCCCTGTACTGAGAAGCTTCCCTGAGAAAACGCCCTCTAGGGAGCAATAGATACATTGAGATGTGCTCCAAGTTGAGTAGTCCCACACCTACGTTGTTACACAATTCCCATTTTTCCAAAAACTGGGGTCAAGACCCTGAGGAAAACCAAATCCATTCAGGGCTATTTTACATTTTCAGGCAGAGGCCTTGCCTTCCTGAGAGTCACCACGTGTTTAGGATGTGGTTTGAGGGTGGTGGCAGAGAGAGAAACTGGCTCCTTTAGGTTGAAGCATGGCTTCCTGAAGACTGCCTCCCACTGAGCACAGCAGAGAAGGGAGGAAGCTGGCTTCAATTGCAGGAGCCTACACTCCTTTGAGAATTTCTGAGAATAGGAGGAGCAGACAATCACCTAGAGTCAATCCAAAAAGCAGAGGCTGAAGCCCCCAGGACACTCCAGCCAATAACATGTGATTCCTCCCCAACCTGGCGTTTCTAAGAGAGCTTAACCAGCCAAAATCTTCACAGCTCATTCCCCACACAGGCCCATCGTGAAGGGGCTGGCTCTCTGCTGTCACATCAGTTAAAACCCAGCCAAGTAGTGGGAATTCTCTATATTTTGTTCTATTATTAGAATCCAATTACCATCTGGTGGTATGCTATAGGGAACTGCTATTCTTCTGCGTCAGCAAACACAAAATGTAGCAGTTTGGTGAGCAAGCTGGGAGTTTTCGAAGCTTAGAGTCAAAGGTAGAGAAATGATTTTATTTCTGCCCAAAGAATCGCAGGCACATTGGATTCCCCTGGCTTCAGGATATAGTTCATTGAACTTGACCTTATAAAGGCAAAGACCTTATTCTGGTGTCATGCTGACCTTTAAGATGGGAAACCCAAACCCATGCAATCTGGTCTGTTTTCTTTACTGTGCCTACCTGTTTTCTTATTCTGGTCATGCTGACCTTTAAGATGGGAAACCCATTGCCCAGGCCCAAACCCATGCAATCTGGTCTGTTTTCTTTACTGTGCCTACCTGTTTTCATCCCTTCTCAATGCAGCCCCAACAACCATAGATATCTCTCCTCATGAGGTATGAAAATGCTATCTCTTTGAGATCTGCTATCTTGGGGCAAGACTGAACAGCCACTGGCCCTAAGGGTCATCTCTCTTTCCTTTCCTTGTTGCCCAGGCCCAAACCCATGCAATCTGGTCTGTTTTCTTTACTGTGCCTACCTGTTTTCATCCCTTCTCAATGCAGCCCCAACAACCATAGATATCTCTCCTCATGAGGTATGAAAATGCTATCTCTTTGAGATCTGCTATCTTGGGGCAAGACTGAACAGCCACTGGCCCTAAGGGTCATCTCTCTTTCCTTTCCTTGACTGAGGTCCTATTGGTGAGGGAAGCCAGAGGCTGCTTTATGGTAAATGGTTTGATGGATGTGAAAAGAGTTTGATGCATTTTTAATGGATATTGGATATAAATAATCTGGGGTATGTTCAACCCAGAGATCCTCTCAGCAAACTCTTGGGGTGATTTGTTCTACCAATGTTGGAAAAGAAGTTATGCCTAGCATCTCTCTTAGACAATCTGAAACTTCCTTGGGTGCTTAAAGGAATTAGAATTAAGAGAAGTATTGCTAGAGTGATGGTAGAGGAGTTAGGAAAGAAAGCACAGGCAGAGTATTCAACTAAGGGACAGTACACATTTATCTCTAGGTTGTATAAATGCCTCTGAATTAAAAGATTTTGTTTCTGTTCCTTTCAGGCACTGAAATTACTAATTTGACTCTTTTTTATTCACTCCATTCTGTCTGTCTTTTCCTTTATACAAATACACAAGATGTTGCAAATGGAAAGGCATTGAAGAAGGTTAGGAAACAGGCTCCAGGGTCCTTAAATCCTACACTCAGTGGACCACCTCCAAGACCATGCTGTCCCATTGTAGCCAGCGAATTCCTTTGTCTAGATTAGAGACAGACCCAGGGCCTGAAACAAAGAAGGACAAAGGGTTATCATGTTCCTTTTCTCATAGATTTGCACACAAATCTCAGCTCTTTAATCCTACCTCTCCTGCACAGGAACAAAAAGCAAATAAACCCAAGAGGGAGAAAGCACAGAGCTTTTGTCCCAATGTCTTGAGCAGAAATGGTAGGAGCCACCCACACAGGTATCCTAGACCAGGGCAGCAGTCTTAAGCCATCTGATTTCACCTTAGACTTTGTAAATTATCCTCAAAAGCTATTGGGGCTTTTTATTTTACTTATAGTCAAAACAGCCTTATCTAATATATCCAGGAATCACAGGAAACCAAAACATATTTCAAAAGAATTGTAAATTTCAGGCTGTCTTCTATCTGAAGGTTTAGGTTGGGCCAAGCAAAACTAGGTAAGTTTTTCCTTGGAACCCACTATCCTCCTGTTGTTCTTGTCCACTTTTCCAAATCACCAGCTTTTTTGGATGCACAGAATCTTCTGCTACATATTCTGATGTTAAACCCTGCTCCCAGAAAATTCTATCAACCAATAATGGTGTGTTTTATAATCAACGGTATCATAATCAATGAAATACAGTATTAAGCATGGACCGTGTATGCATTAGGAACATTTCAGAGTATCTCACTTAATCATCACAAAATTCTACAAAGTTGGTAATATTTCTATTTAAGAGATTTCGGAAGTGAGAACCACAAACATTAATTGAATTCTTCAATATCCTATATCTACTAGTATGAACAGCAAAACTGAAATTTGAACTCACGTCTTTCAATTCAAAATTCCATGCTGTTCTGAAACAGCACTCTGTAGTCTCATAAAATAAATAGCTTTTGCCCCTATGCAGAGAGTCAGCTCAAAATGAACAATAGGATTACAGAGCCTGTTGTGCTGCACATACACACAAAGGCAGTCATGGGGGTGAGCAGCACAACCCAGAAAGCTAAAGTGTGTGCCTTCCAATCACAAGCTCAAGGCAGACAGTGAAAGTGAGAGGAAGGCAGCATGGTTATTACAATGTACAGGGGATGGGAATGTCCTTCTAAAAATTTGTAACACACATAGCAAATCTCTCTTGCCTGAGGAGTTGTGCATAGAATACCCCGAGGAGGGAATATTCTGAGTTCCCTGCAACATGAACTTAAAAAGGAAAGCTATCCTATCTAATAAAAGAGTAATATGGAAATTGACCATCACTCCAACACGCAAGATAGCTGCTCCCATGTGGTCAAAGATGGCTGCCCTCATGTGGACACAAGATGGCTGCCACAAGATGGCCAGCATGGGAGGGCAGTTGTGGGTGAGGCACCCAGTCTTCTCAGCCCCGCTGGAGTCCTCCAGTCCCGGGGCCAGCCACTGAGAGCAGGGCCTACTTGGCCGTCACCATGGCGACCCAGGAGTGGCCAAGCAGGCCCCACAGACAGCAGAGAACCACACGGAGTGGGCCTAAGCCATCAGTAGGACATCCCCTGAGGGCTCCCGAATTGGAGAGGGTGCAGGTCGGGCTGAGGGACACCCCTCCCCACCCCCTGTGAAGGATTTTCTTGCACCAGGCCTCTAGTTAATACATAATTATAGAGGAGTGGGACATGGACAGTTTACCAGGATACTCCTGATAAAGAGCTACTGCCAACTCTATGAAGGGAGGACTTAGTGTCACAAATAAGCTCAAAATTGTTGAAATGCTGATTTGAGGAATCGAGTAAATCCATTTAACAGTACCTATTTTGATATTTTGTTTTTAAAATAACCCTCTTGGGCCTGGCTGGTGTAGCTCAGTGGTTGAGCATTGACCCAGGAACCTAGAGATCTCTGTTTGATTACCGGTCAGGGGACATGACTCCATTTCGGGCTCAGTCCCCAGAAAGGGGGTGCAGGAGGCAGATGATTGATGTTTCTCTCTCATCAATATTTTTGTCACTCTACCCTCTCCCTTCCTCTCTCTAAAAATCAATAAAAACATATTAAAATAACCCTCTTGTTTATAATTATATTTTAAGAATCCCCAATACGATCGCTTTAGTGTTGTGTGTACGTGTCCGCAGTGGAGTTCCAGACCCAGTTGTTCCCTGTGCTGATACTCGGTGAGGACAGTTGTCCCTGCCTGTCTGCGCTCTCACACACCTTGGAGAGAAGGCCATTAGGAGTTGATACTGGGAAAGGACATTTGCATGATTGTTGCCCTAAACTGAGTCTATGTTAAAAGAATAATGATGACCAGTTCTCCTGTTCTTGACAGGAATAATGTGAGGACAAAAGGAATAATGCATTTGCCTTCCCACATGTGGATTAGCAATCTCTGTAACAAGGGAGTTAGGCAAAGTCCTTCCTTTATAGTCAATCCATAGGTTGTATTTTAGGGGAAAAATGTATAAATATTATGTAGGTTGCCCAAGTTAAATGAATTGGGCAATAAAGGATTTGGTAAATACCTTTCTTTGCTGGGCATTGTACTAGGTGCTGTTTTTATTAAAGACTAATTGGGCATTTAGTTGGCTGGGGAATGGTAATTGCTCTGAAATGTAAGCTGTTTTGAATAATAGCTATCAGTTTAATAAGGATTTACTCTGCAGACTTAATGGGCGCAGAGGGAAAGGGTTTTAGAAAAATACTTGAGCTTATAAGGCTCATGCCATTTCATTAGAAAATGTTTTCCCGTGAGTCCCTGGAAATGGATACTGCTTTTCCCTACAGAGTAATAGGACTGGGCTTGTTATTAACCAGGAAGAAATGAAATGTTCTGAAAACCAAATGATTGGTTAATCTGATCTTTCCAGGATGGAGTTAGCTTAACATCTGGTTCCTCAGACTTACTGTGGGCAAAAAACTGGTAGTTTTCAAGGAAGCAATGCTAAACCAAGTACACATTTTGCATAGAAAGGAAGGAATATTTTTGTTTATATTTTACTCTCATCTGTCTTTCTTGAAATTGATCATTATATCTATAGGCTTGATCAGATTCAGATTCACTATTTTGCCAATACCACTTCATCAATGATTTTATCTATTTCTATCCTGAGGCAAACAATGCCTGCGCATCACCCTTTTTGTGATGTTAGCAGCCATTGATTATCAGTATGCAGATTCACTAGGCCACCAGGGCTTGCAAAGGTGACATTCTGATCCTATTATTCCTTTTCTATTTATTAGGTGGAATACTTCCATAAAGAAAAATGTTCCCCTCATCAACTACTCGGTTACTCTGAGGTACCATGAGTTCACAGAAGAAAGGCAGGATTCAAACTCCAGAAGTCCACAATGAAAATATTGATTTTAAAAAATCAGCTTTGCACACACACTGAGAACACACACACACACACACACACACACACACACACACAAACTCTTACATGATCAAAAATACCCCAAGCAAGGTTAAAATACAAATGATAAACTGGATAAATAGTTGCAACACATATCACAAAAGGTAATCTCTCTAATATGTAAAGAACTAGAAATGGATAAGAAAAGAATAATTAAACAACAGAAAAAAGAGCAAAGCATATGCACAGAGAGTTCACAGAAAGGGATATATAAATAAAATGTCATTTTTAAGAAATGAAATTATGTCCAACCTCACTCACAACAAGAACGAAATTAAAAATACACTGAGAAACATATTTTTTCACCTATCAGGTTAGCTAATAGAAGCAATTTTAGTAACACACTCTCTTGGCAGGGCTGTGGAGAAACAGGCATTCACATTTTGCTGGTGAAAGTATCAAATTACTCTCTCCTATAGAGAAGAAATTTGCCAATTTCTATGAAAATTACAAATGCATATGCCCTTTGTCCCAGCATTCCACATGCAAAATTACATAAGGATGAGTTGTTTGCAGCATCATTGTTTGTAAAAGCAAAAGATCGGAAGCAACCCTAAAGGCCATCACTGTTAATGATGGACTAGGTAAATAAATTGTTATCCCTCCACACGATGGACCATTATGCAGCTTTGAAAACAGAGAAGTTCTTTCTCTACTGTTTGGAAAGATCTGTAGAATATTGAGGAAAGTGGCATACCAGGAACACAGTTGTAAGAGTATTATGCCACTGATATAGGCAATCAGAGGTTCATTGTAGAAAATTAAAAACAATTTAAAATGGGAAAAATTTACTCCACCATTTTTTTAATAATTACAACAAAATAGCAATTATTACAATCTGTCAATAATTCTAAACAATGTAGGTCAACAGTCCTTCCTCCAAAACTCTTATATTGGTCTAAATTCTAGACAATTGCTGGTGTTTCTGTTGAACCCATGCGGTTTGCTTCCACTGTCTTCCCCTTGGCAGGCCACTGGTACACAGCAGTATTTGGTACCTTTTGGGTTAAAAGGTTGGAAAATAAGAATATGTACTGATGTCAGCTTGAATTTGAAGAAAGACATACTGATGAATATAAACAAGCAATTAATAATAGTGGTGATATTGGTGGTACAAATCTGAGCAGATGGGGAACAGAAGTTGGAGAAAGACATTTTACTGTATACACACACATACACATATGTGCACACACTTGTTAATACATGTATACATCTGCATGTGATTTTTGAATCATGTGAATGTATTACTTATTAAAAGTAAATTAAAACAATATGAAAAAAAGAAATGAGACAGATATGGGGAACTCAAGGGAACTCCCTTCCAATAATATGTTTTGGGTAAGGTTTACCAATTTTCTTAAGTGTTTTTATAAATTTGCAATTTTTTTTCATATCTTACAAAAGTGAGAACTATAAATACATGAACTAACATCTGCACAAAAGGGTTTCTAAAAGTACTTCCTTCACATGTGTTCAGACTTGGGAGCAAATTGCATACGCTTTAGCTGAACTTTATCATTAAAGATTCTGATGATTCTGAATAGAGCATCTATTTGCTTCATTTGTCTCAGTTCCAGTCAAACTACATGCTGCATAATGCATCAAAGTTATACTTATTTATAGCCTATTAGTCACACAAGCTCTTTACGAAGATGCTGGAAGAACTTTTTTGAAAATTGGGAAATAGATTTTATGGTCCAATTTTCATCCCCTCTGTATATGCCTATAACAGTAGGATATTCCAAACTCATTTTCAACAATTGTGACTTCTTAATGCTCTAGTTCTAAGAAATCAGAAGCCAATGGTTATAGTTTACATAAAAATCAGTGGGGAAAGATGTGAGCAACCCCCAACTAGAGACCAGGAGTCCTCCTAGGATTTCTGTCTTTGAATCTATCAATTACATTATAGGGAAGAAAAGACTGAGGACCATGAAATAGCTGCTTAGTAACACTGAAAACTGCTATAAATAAACAGTATCAAGAAAAAATGACCAAGTCAAAGCAAGTTATAGAAATGATCACCTAAGCCACTTCCCTCTTTTTCCCTCTAAAATACAGAGTGGGGAGTAGCCCCAAATGTTTCAGATTGAGAGATGATCACAGAACACTGACTGCCCCCTTCCTCCAACCTCCATCAATTCTTGCCTCCTGAACTTCAGGAGGGAGTCATGCCTGAGCCTGTTTGGGTTCAGAGGAAATTTAAGGGAGAGAAAGTGGTCTTGCTAAGGTCCTGAAGGGCCAGAGGCCTGCAGGATACCTGTGCTAATCCCATTCAATTTTTTTCCCCAAATTTAAGATATTGTATTTTTCATCTCTAGAAGTGTGATTTGATTCTTTTTTAATATCTTCCATGTTTTTCCTTGTTATTTATAGGTTTTCCTTAAGATCCTTGAGGCTATATATAAATGCTAATGACCTTCTTTGCTTATTCAATCATATCTATTATTTCTGGATCTGTTTCTATTGACTGATTCTTCTACTGGCTATGTGTCACATTCCATGCTTCTTTAAATATCTAATAATTTTTAACTGGATTCTGAACATTGCTAAGTTTGTGTAGTTGAATGCTGGATTGGTTGCATCCCTTTAAAGAGTGCCCTTTTCTGGCAGACAGGTAAGTAAAATTGTTTTATTCACAGATGTTATGATCATACATAGACAATACTAAGGAAGCTATACAAGGCTACTAGTACTACTAAATTAGTTTAGCAAGTTTACAAGATAAAAATAAAATATTTTAAAAAATTGCTCCAGCCACTATTAGATGGAGCTTATTTTGCGTAATGGCTACAATCAGAACTCATATACTAGGTGTAACAGTTAATAATGTGGATTTTTTTCAATGGATGCAGTTACACATAAGTTGATATATATGCAGTTTGATATCTATGCTATTTTGTTGTATTGACAGAAAGCTTCAAAACTTCATATATCAAATTTGCTGAAGATGCTAACATCATAGATATTTTTATGCTTAAAAATGTCAAATTTTGTGCCAAAAAAAGAGCATTTGAAGGTTTTAATTCATTACTTTATTTTGAAGAAAAAGTTATCGTATACTTTGGGAAGCTTATGGTGAACATGGTCCATCTCAAGATACTTGTGAACGCTGGCTTAAATGCTTTAAAAGTGATGATTTCGATGTGAAAGACAAAGAGCATCCAGGTCAACTGAAAAAGTTTGAAGACCAACAATTACAAGCATTCTTGGATGAAGATGCATGTCAAACTCAAAAACAACTTGCAGAAAGATTAAACGTTCCTCAGCAAATAATTTCTGGTCATTTATAAGCAATGGGAAAGATTTTAAAGGAAGGAAAATGGGTGCCACATCAACTGAATTAAAGACAAATGGAAAACCAAAAAGTCATCAGTAAAATGTTGCTTCAATGGCACGAAAGAAAGTCTTTTTTTGCATCAAGTTGTGACTGGCGATAAAAAGTGGACTTATTTTGAGAATCCCAAATGCACAAAATTATGGGTTGATCCAGGTCAACCATCAACATTGACTGCAAGGCCAAATTGCTTCAGAAAGAAGACAGTGCTCTGCGTTTGGTGGGATCAGGAAGGTGTGGTGTATTATGCGCTTCTAAAACCAGGTGAAACCATTAATACTGATCACTACCAACAACAAATAATCAATTTGAACCACGCTTTGATTGTGAAACAACCAGAATGTGCCAGAAGACACGGCAAAGTAATTTTGCGTCATGATAACGCACCATCACACACTTCAAAACCAGTTAAAGACACGTTAAAAGATCTTGCCTAGAAAGTATTAGCCCATCTGCTGTATTCATCAGACCTTGGTCCTTCAGATTACCACTTGTTCCCATTGATGGCACACGCACCTTCTGAGCAGCACTTCAAAACATACAAAGAAGTGGAAAATTGGGTCTCTGAATAGTTTGCCTCAAAACAAGAAAAGTTCTATTGGGACGGTATCCACAAATTACCTGAAAGATGGGGAAATGTGTAGCTAGCAATGGACATTACTTTGAATAAAGCACTTTTGATGTTTCTCTTGAAATTATCGTGTTTTATTTGATTACAAAATCGCCATTACTAACCGGTACACCTAGTAGAAGTGAAATTATTTAGATAGTTTCAAGCTGTTTGATGGAATGCTGTGCTTACAGCGGGGTAACACAAAATATACAGTAAATATTTCAATTGAAAATTAAGCAAGGAGGCTGCTCTCATTCAACATGTAGTGTTGAAAATTAGTTGTAAATCAAACTTCAAGAAAAGTTAACTATAGAAATAATGATTCTCTTTAAAAAGGTAAAAATTAAAGTTATCCCCCAACATTGTTACATGTTCACAAATATTTGAGTTTTTAAGACAAAACATTTATTAAAGCCCACTTTCTGCACTAAAAAATTCTATATAAAATCAATTGAGAACAATTTTTTTGGTTTTCTAAAATTTTAATTTATTAATTCATTTAACCAATATCTGTTGATGCCATCTGTGTGCAAGAACATATTATTATTAAAGACTAGGAGGATAGATAAATAAGACACCATTCTGGCCCTCAAGCTTATAAATGAAAGAGGAAATGAACAAATATAAAAGCAACTTTAATATAAGATTACAGATATTATCATCATTTAAGCTATCTTTTAGACCTCATCCATACCCTACTTTATCATGACTGTGTGTTCCTTCATCCAAGTCACCTGCATTCCAAGAAACATATAAGCCCTGCTGACCTCAGCCCTGAAGGAGCCCTCTACCCAAGGTGGCAAGGCTGGTACAAGCAAAGGAAAGCGAGTTGGGGTGGGGACACAATCTGAAGGTCTAGACACAGTGGTTCTGAACCTTCTGGCCCTTTAAATACAGTTCCTCATGTTGTGATCCAACCATAAAATTATTTTCATTGCTACTTCATAATTGTAATGTTGCTACTGTTATGAATTGAAATGTAAATATCTGATATGCAGGGTGGTCTTAGGCGACCCCTGTGAAAGGGTCGTTCCACCGCCAAAGGGGTCGTGACCCACAGGTTGAGAACCGCTGGAGAGAGATATATACATGTGTCTGTATGTACCCACATATGTTCATACATCTTATTTAATAAAAGAGGAACATGCAAATTGACCGTACCTCCGCTACAATCACAAGCCACACCCACAAGCCATGCCCAGAAAGCAACACCCACCAGCCAATCAGGAGTAAGTATGCAAATAAACCCAACCAAGATGGTGGTGGCCACAGATCTGGAGCAAACAGGAGGCTTAGGTTGCCCCTGGCGATGGAGGAAGCCAAGCTTCCCACCTGCCCTGGCTGGCTATGGGCTCCGCTCAAGGCTACAAAGTTTCAATTATAGAAGATAAATCCCAGATACCTGCTTCCAGCCGCTGTGGCCTCCGCTCAAAGAGGGTCTGGGAGCCTGGGTTGCCTGGGGCTGTGGCCAGCCAGCAAACAGCCATCAGCCCCTCACCCAGGCTGGCCAGGCATCCCAGC
>NW_005353721.1:364596-375600 GCF_000412655.1 Myotis brandtii
GAAGGGGGTGAGCCAGCCTGCAAACAGCCCTCAGCCCCTCACCCAGGCTGGCCACACCCTCATAGGGTGAGGGTACCCGCTGGGGGGGCTTGGCTAACCTGAAAACAACCCTCAGCCCCTCAACCAGGCTGGCCACGCCCCCCCCCAGAGGGGACCCTCACCCCATGGAAGCATGACTGGCCTGCAAACCACCACAGGCCCCTCGCCCAGGCCGCCCCACGCCCCAAGTGAACCCCCACCCTGATCCAGGACACCCTTCAGGGCAAACCAGTCGACCTCCACCCATACACCAGGCCTCTATCTATACTAATGAAAGGGTAATATGCTAATTAGACTGGGACACCTTCCAGGAGACCTTCTGGACGTTCTGTACAAAGCCATGGTGGCAGGGCTGAGGTATAGCGGAGACCTTCTGGATGTTCTGTACAAAGCCATGGTGGCAGGGCTGAGGTATAGGTGGTTAGAGGCCAAGAGGGGAGGGCAGTTGTGGGTGACCAGGTTGGTGGGGGGCAGGGCCGTTGGAGGTAAGCAGATCAGCAGGGGAACCAGTTGGGGGCAAGCAGGCCATCAGTGGGGGTCAGTTGGAGGTGATCAGGACAGTGGAGGGGGGGGAAGTTTGGAGTGAGCAGGCCAGCAGGGGTGGTAGTTGGGGGTGAGCAGGCTGGCAGGGGAGGCAGATGGGGGCAAGCACACTGGCATGGGGGACAGTTGGGGGTGATCAGGCTTGTGGGGTGCAGTTGGGGGCGAGCAGATTGCGAGAGGGATGTCTGACTGCCGGTTTAGGCCCGATCCCTGTAAACAGGCAGTAGGACATCCTTCGGGCGGTCCCAGATTGGAGAGGGTGCTGGCTGGGCTGAGGAACACATCCCGTGCATGAATTTCGTGCACTGGGCCACTAGTATACATATAATTAAGGCCCTATCTGTCTTTTTTTTTTCTCTTTCCTTTTTCTATTCCCCCATTTCCCTTTAGAGCCAGGAGGGAAATGTGAAACATGTTTGTAATTGTTTTTGTTCGTTTGGGGGACTGTTTGTTCAGCCAAATCTTTATTCCCTTGTATTTATTCCTACCTCCTGGCAGGGTGAACCCCTGCAACCTATATATCCAGAACCTCTTCTACAGTGATACCTGATCAAATCAGGGTAACCATCTGACTCAAGTAACATCAGTTAGCTTCTGCCTCCCAAGAATTTGGAGTTGGTGCACAAAGGCCATTATTGCTCTCTGTCAGGGATTTTTAAAGCTAGGGCTGGATGGGACCATACCTCGCCTGAGTTCAAATGGAGCAGAGAAAAGTGGAAAGCAAAGAAAGGGATGAAAGGAGCACTTGGCCAGAGGCACAGGGAGGTGAGAGACTACGAGGGGCCTCAATGGCAGCTGCCTGACCACCTAGTCCTGTTTTGGATCCTTCAAGAACACTTGGCTATATTTCCAGTCCTTGGGTTCTGTAGCTATCATTTTATCTTTCCAACAACCCGTCTTTTATCTTTTAATTTAAATTAGTTGATTGGGTTTCTTTTTCCCACAATGAAACATTCTCAGAGCCCAGCAGGAGAACCTGTGCCCAGCCAGGAATGCTGAGGGACAGCGGACCATGCTGTTAGCACAGACATGTCGGAATCTGCTAGGATTCATTCCTCACAAGAAGCTGTGGGACTCTGGGGAAAAGTTTAAGCTGCTGTGAGCCTCATGCGTTTCAATTTTACAAATGGGGAGGATCAAAATCAAATAATAGGGCCTTTTTCTCATGCTTAAAGGCAGTAATCTATCTGGCTTTTCTGCAAAACACGATGCACAGCCTCTTTCTTATTATTTTAAATGGAAAACTTAGCAGTATGCCTGAAACAAACATGCCTATTCACTTTCCTGAAGCAGAACTAAAACATCTGTGAGTAACAAACTCTCATGTTACAATGGAAAATGCTTACCCCATCATTCCCTCATCACCAAACATTTCATAAGGTTGCCGACAAGTGACAGTTCTGTACAGGGCGTGCCTCGGCTCTCAGTGCCCGCAAGGCTGTTCCAGAACAACATGCATGGGTTCTGGGGCTCCACCAAAGCTGTTGGGAATGTTAACGCAATACTTCTCTTTCGTGTGACTTTGTTAAACTTGGTATACTGATTTGGGATGGGGGTGGGCAACGTAATATGCACTTTTTAAGTGTAAATAGCTGAAAATGTTTTAAGGATTATGTATGCTTTGTATGCTCTTTGGGTTATCAAAGCCAAGAAGAAAATTTCTGCTGGGAGATTGGTAACGGGGTAGAGAGCGTAGGACTGTATACATAAAAGTACTATTCAGTGAAAGACTTTACTGTTACACACTTTACCTTCTATCTAAAGAACATCGCCTGAGGCATATGAAAGAAGGAAGAGCAGGCGAAGCAGCAAAGGCTGAGAATATTAATGGAAGAATAAGAGCGATAGTCTCTGGTATCTGATTAGTGATTTTCAATTTACAAAGCGCTCCCAGGCACATTATCTCCTGATTGCCATAAAATTCCTGTGAGCAGGAAGGACATTTTTTTAAAATCTCCTTTATTTATGAGGAAGCCCAACTAAGTGGCAGGCCCAACGTCATGTCTGGGTCTGAGGCAAAAACTGAGTCCTCTGACCTCCAGGCTCTTGACATACTTTGGAGTTCAGCCCCAAGCAGAGGCCGCCTCTTCCTGGCTCCGCTGTGAGAGTGGATGCCCAATCAGCTTGGCCAGACAGGAAACTTCTACATCCATCATCTCTAGTCAATGGCCTTTGGCACATGGCACACAGCAGAACATGGTCTATTGCTCTCAAGGGCATAAAGAGGTTTCTTTACCATAACTTCCCTGAAATAGCCAAGTTTCCTTATAAGCCCACAGGCCTGGGCCAAGACAAAACTGTGAGGACCTACAATATGTCTGGGCCTTCCTCTCCATTGTTCCCCTGAGATCTTTGCATGCCATCACCTTCCAGAGTTCCTGCTCTACCTTTCCCAGTGAGTCCCCTCAATGCCGCTTTCTCTTCACAGAAGCACAGAATCATAGCTTTGGATGGGATTGCAGGAGTACTGCCAGTCAAGATAGAGTAGATTATGCTCTGGAAACAAATAAACTCCAAATCTCTGTGGCTTAACACACAAAACTGAATCCTCACTCCCACTACATGCCCAATGCAGGGTTTCTGAAACCTGAGGTCACTCAGGACCTTGGGCTAAGAGAGGCATCACCTGGACACTGCTTCCATGATGACTAAAGCAGTTGGAATCTGCTTGGAAGTGACACACATCACTTCTGCTCATGTTCCTTTGGCCAAAATCAATTGCATATCAATACCTACTTCAAAGTGGGTGGGAAGTGTAGTCCTACTGTTGCCTGGTGGGAGCAACAGCACACTGGTGACCAGCAGCCAATAACAGTCCAATCCTCGCGTGATGCTTGAATCTCCTCAATAACAGCCCTACAAAAGGATTCAAGCTTTACCTGAACTTCTCTTGTAATAGGAAGTTCCCCATCTTATAAACAGTTGATTTAATTTGAAGGAAGCTCTCTTTGTTAGAACAAAAATTCTTTAAAATAACCAAAATTAGCCTCTCTATAACTTTTACTCCTTAGTATTTTTTTTCTTCAGGACTTCAGGATAAATTATTAATTTGTTAAATAAATAAAAGACCTTTAAACATTTGTTGAGAACTATTATGCTCATTTATTTATTCATTTAACCATGTTAGATACCTGCCCTTCAAAAGATCTCAGGTATGAGTAACCAATACCGCAGCAGTACCTTATGGCATGAAATATGGAAAATTCCCTAAAGTCATTAGAGGAAAAATCGGGAGTCTCAAAATTGACGGAAGTGGATTAAAAGGAGGCTGTAGAGAAGGCTTTCTGGAGAAAGACAGCAGATTTTAGCACAACAAGAGAGGGGCCAGCCTGGATGATGAGACTATACCAGGGAGAGGAAACAATTTGTATTAGGTAACCGAGGTGCAAAATGCATGATGCATTCAGAGAATTATAAGGAAGATTAGGATGCAGGATGTCTTTTGAGAAAAACTTGGGATGTGGTGGGCAGCAAATTGTGGAAAGCCCTGGGGCTAAACTGAAAAGTCTGAAATCATGAAAATTATTGAAGAATTTTAAGCATAAATTTGACGTGAGCTTATTCACATTTTAGCAGCATTATTCTGGCAACAGGGAGCAGAATGGAGTACAGGAGCATGAGTTGAAGAGAGCTATTGCAGTGATCCTGGAGGGAGTGATGAGGCCAGAGCTAAGGCAGTGATCCTGCAAAGAAGGGGACAGATTTGAGAGGACAACATGGGGCAGCACTTGGTAGTGAATTTCAAAAGGTGAGACAGGATGTTGTGGAGTAAAGGATGTGTCTTAAGCTGCTGGCTTGGGCAAGCAGGTGGTGTAATTCACTGCAGTAGAGACAGTCAAGGAAATTGGTAGGAGAATGTTTTTGCTGAGTCCAGTTTTGGGCAGATTAAGTTGAAGTCGCATGTGTGACTTAGAGATGACATAATAGGCAGTGTTACCGGGGAATCAATGTTACTGGGGAATCAAATTCCTCCCTTGCTCATGGGAGTGAGGTTGAGGTTCTTGCAATATCTTCATAAAAATAATTTTCTAAGATTTGCACAGGAGAATGTGTTGTGGTAAAAGCTTTATTGGTGTGGAGTTATATTCCTCGGGTTGTAAAGTCCCAAGTCCCTTAACCTAGAAGAGGTGCGGCTGGGGTTCCAGAGCCAAAAGGAGGTCCAATGTCCAGAGCTTCCATTCCATGTTGCAGCCAAGTCCATTCATGCTGACACTCAATCTAATTAGAGTCCACTAGTCCATTGTGTGGAGCCCCACATGGTGGTGACCCACATAGGCACAGGGCAGCATGTCCCCTGCAACAGGCGTCCCAGGAGCCCGGTGCTGAGAGAGAGAGGAAAGAAACGAGAGAGAGAGTGCTCTTTTGTCTAGAAGTTTAAATATTCAGGTTTCGTGCGCTTGCAGTGGCCATGCCCATCCTGGCCACTAATTTGTTCCCAAGTGTGACTGACGGACAGGTGGGCACCTTCCTACTTCACTCAGACCTTACTGGGCAAGAGTCCAAACTGTCCTTGTCTAGTCCCTCACCCCATCAATCAGCAGGGAAAAGACTCAGAGAATGTTAAATTGGCAAAGCTGTATAAATGGCATGCCTACATTACCTTGTCTTCCCTTTATTCCCTTCCTGTTAAATAATAGCCAGGTTGTTATAATGGGGCATTATGAAGAGAAGGCTAGCCAGGGATTGTAGATCAGGAAGTCATCAGGCTATATGTAGTTATTTAAGCCATGTGTGTGGCTGACATGCAAACTTTTTTCTACGTATGAAAGAGAATGAAAATACATTAATTCACCAATTGGATCTATCCCAGATTATTTAAGCCATGTGTGTGGCTAACATGCAAACTATATTTTTTCTACATATGAAAGGGAATGAAAATACATTAATTCACCAATTGGATCTATCCCTTTCCAGTGGCCAGATCCACATCTACTGACCATGGTGACTTATTCTTAGAACCAAAAAACTTGAAAAGCTGAAAAGCACTAATCTTACCAATAGTGCCTTGCTTTGTAAGCATGGAATCAGACTACAGAGAAATGAAGAATCAGGAGGAATATTTCATTCAAACATGCACAGGTCTACCTTGGTTGCAGGCTCCTTCCAGGCCCGGGCTCTGGTCTGGGTGCATGCAGGAGGCAACCAATTGATGTGGTTCTCTCACATTAATGTTTCTCTCTGTCTTTCCCTCTCTCTTCCACTCTGTCTAAAAAATCAATGGAAAAATATCCTTGGGTGAGGATTAACAAACAAACAAAAAACATGCGTTGGTCTGATGAGCTATCCCTGCTCCACAATGGAAAGCACCTCTGGGGTAATTCAAATATTCACATCACCCACATCCAGGATTTTTCTCTCCACTACATGTGCTTAACTAACTCAGCCATACACTACTTTTTTCTCTCCCACGGGATGACTATATTCTTTCTTTTTTGAGCAGCATTGTTTTTTAATTTGATTACATAAATTGATAAGGTTACACCCTCTGACCAGGTTTGACATCTATTCCAGAGACCAAACCTGGTTTAATGTTTCCAGAGCTCAAGTGTTCTTGATGACTACCTATCACATATTCCCAGATTATTTCTCAAAGTATGAAAGCCAATTTGATTCTTTACATGCTTGGCTTTTCTAATTTCCTTCTCAAAGGGAAACCTGAACTTTAGATCACAGGCTACCTTGCTGTCACCCTGTGGTGTAATAAAAAATACACTTGGTATTTGTTTTGGGTGGTTCCTGGCACAGAGCTCATAAAACACTTAGAATTTCCTTAGTGATAAGAGTGTCTTTTGTCATTTGGAATGAGCCCACTTTACTCACACCTGAGTTTATGCTAATGAGGTGACTTAGGATAGGGGCCCCTAGATAGTCTCAGGATGGAAACTAGTCACCAAAAAGACTAAACACAGTAATTAGAGCATGAGAAATTTCAGCCCTACCCTAACTCCTGGGAGGGAGAGGAAAGTTAGACACTGGGTTCTAAAATCTCTTGAACAAAGTGATTTAGAGAGCTTCAGGGTTTGTTAGTGAACACATTGATGTACTGGGGTGGAGGTGGGGGTGGCATACACAGGGAGGTTGTGGAAGCTCAGCACCCCTCATTCCCATCCCTTGTCTTATGAATATTTTCCATTTGGCTAATCCTGGGTTTTATCCTTCATAATAAACTGGTAAACATGAAATATTTTCTTGAATTCTGTAAGTCATTCTAGTGAATTACTGAACCTAAGATGGGGAACCATGGAAACCCCCAAATTTGTAGCCAGCCAAGCAAAAGTATCGGTAGCCTGGTCACCCCCTTTGCAGCTGTCTGAAGAGGTGGGACTGAGCCTTTAACTTGTGGGATCTGTGGCAAATACAGGTAGTTAGTGTCAAAATTGGATTGAATTGTTGGACACCCAATTGGTGTCAGAGAATTGGAGACGTGGTGTGGAAAAATCCCACACATTGTCAGAAAACCTACCACCATGCACACCCCTCTGTGTGACACAGAAAACATTTAAATCCAGAGAGTTATGTCAAAATTGGATTGAACTGTTGGACACCCAATTGGTGTCAGTGAATTGGAAACGTGGTGTGGAAAAATCCCATGCATTATCAGAAAACCCACCATGCACACCCCTCTGTGTGACACAGAAAACATTTACCAAAATCAACAAATTTATCACCATAAAGAACAAACCTTTATCACTAGCTGCTCATCATAAAATAATCTTCAGGACCCACTGGTTGTGTCTTTTGAAGATGCACTCAGCTGGAGCTAAGAGAGGCTGCTCAAACCCGTGTGGATACAGTGATGCCGGTGCTTCATGGAGGCCTTGTACTCTTTGTACTCTGCTCTAATCCTACCTGGTTTCTGCTTCTGGGCCCAGTTTCATTCGATTCAGATGCTGTGCTTGAATTATCAGATTGGCCTTGGGTCCCAGCTTTGCCTAAGATCATCGACTTTCGGTTTTCTCTTGGCTGCAAATGCTGCAGCCCCATGATCACTCCAGATTCACCTCCACATCAAACCAAGCTCCTTGAATCCCCAAGAATCTAGGAATCTTCTTGTCTGGTAGAAGAGTATAGACAGAGTTTATTTTAAGATATATTGATAAATAGAAAACTTTTGATTATGATGACAAAGGAGAAGAAAGAACCTCGTATCATCTGAGACATTTTTAAAGATATTGGAGATGTTCAGCCTCCAGGAGAGAGAAAATTAGAGGGAAAATTGGATAGCGGTTTTCAAATATTTGAAAGACAACTGAGAGGAAGAATATCAGAATATGCACTTATTATTGGACAATTCAAAGGAGCAAATTTCTACTTAACATCAGATTTAACTAAAAATTCTGCCCTATTGGTTTGAGCAACCTCTTCCACCCCATCACTGGATTAATTCAAATGTGAGGGAGATGCCTGAGCTTTTAGGGATGCCCTAGCAGGGGTTATAGATTACCTCCAAGGGCCTTTCCCATTCTAGTTCGCTCATGAGGTCTCAGAATACGAGGGTTATAATTCCAGTCATATAGTACTTATTCAAAAGAGAAAGAAAGAAGAAAAACACATTTTTAAAGTTCAAATAAATAAAAATGAGTGCGGAAGTCAAATATCCAACTTGAATAAACAAATGTGTACACTGTATGAACATTTAAGATGTGCACAAATAATGAGTACAAGAATTCCTATAATTAGGTAGGTTAAGTGTTTTAATGAAACTTGATGTGAATCTGTAGAATAGCACTAATCAGTGGAATTACAAAAAGCAGTGATACAAAATGACCCAAGTTCAGTTTCTCCACAAAGAGATAATCAGTCATGGAGAGGGAATGGAATCATGGAGTCCAGACTGTCCTGACCATATTTATTTCCTATGGCAGAGCCCGTTTCATGATGACAGTGCAGGGCACACCTTCCTTCTACGTTCTGCACGGGAAGTAGGAGGAGGTTTATACCCCACCCCACCTCACCTCACCCCCAACAAAAAGAACCTCTTTATAGACCCTACTTATTAGTGCCCGAAATAATTCCTCTAGGCGAAGTGGTTCTCAACCTTCTGGCCCTTTAAATACAGTAAAATAATTCCTCTAGGGTCATCCTTGGAGGAGTAGAGGAAAACGGAGGAGTAAGAACCAAGCTCAGAAATGCCAAGATAACTTCACTGTTTCAAAATGCTCAGATCTGCTCCCTTTGATGGAAATGACATTTTAGGAAGTCAGATGTGGGCTCATCCATTGAGTTGTGCCCTCACTGGACAAACATTAGGAATGGCTTATTTCTAAACAATGTGGGCAATTATAGATCCTAAAACAGTACTGTCATCAAAAAAATGCTCCTTCCTGTTGCATGTTAAGTCTCCTATTCCTTAAAAACTCATACATGAAATGGACATGCCTTCCCAGTGTGGTCACTCTCCAATTTGCAGCCTCCTCTTCCTCTCCTATGATCTTTCTTTGTTATCTTGTGCCCTTGAAACAAGAATGGCTCAAGAGGGAATTGTTTAGTGCCAGCGCCCTCTGCTGGTCCTGCAGAAGGGAAAGATTCATTAAACTAGATCAGAAGTTGCCAAAGTTTTCACTACCTTGAAAATATTTTATTATTTTATTAACCCCAGGAACCTCACATTTTGAAATTTCTCTTTCAAGAGAACTGCATCTGCTAAATAATTATTCATTTAGTCACCATTTTTCATTTACCAAAGTCATAGAAACTGCCATCAGAACTTGTGATTAACTTGCCAGGGCCAAGTTTACCACACAATGACTATTTATTTCCAGTCACGTATAACATGCATTTTTGTTGTTGTTGTTAAGCCTCACCTAAGAATATTTTCCATTGAGTGTGGGAGGGGGAGGAAGAGGAGGAGGAGGAGGAGAGAGAAACATTGATGTCAGAAAGATATCGATTGGTTGTCTCCTGCACGGGGCCAGGAGCGAAGCCGCAATCCAGGTACTTGCCCTTGACTGGGAATTGAACCTGAGAGCCTTCAGCTCTAACAACTGGGAAACACCAGCCAGGGCACCTTTAAACCTTATTGTGGGTTAGTGTGAGGTTTTTTTATCATACTGCAAATGACTTAAGGCTTGGCTCCTACCTAGAGATCCAGGGACCCCAGATTTGGAACCATGGAGTAAGAATATCTTAGTATCTAAACAACAGGCACATTTCTGAGAAATTCTTACTTTACTAGTAGCACTTCTGAATGATGGAAGTTTTTTCTGCCACTTGGATATAATTCTTCAAATTACTCTGCATTAACTGGTCATATAGAGGCCTGAAAGGTTAACGCATTGTCCAGATTGCAAATATCAAGAGTTGAGCAAGGATGATACAATACCCACAAATCAATAAACGTGATACATCACATAAACAAATTCAGAGATAAAAATCAGTAGTCATATCAATTGATGCAGAAAAAGCATTTGACAAAATCCAACACCCTTTCTTGATAAACACCCTCAGCAAAATGGGAATAGAGGGATCATACCTCAACTTAATAAAAGCCTTATATGACAAACCTATAGCCAACATCATATTCAATAGGCAAAAACTAAAACCATTTCATCTAAGAACAGGAACAAGGTAGGGATGCCCACTTCCACCACACCTGTTTGACATAGTACTGGAAGTGCTAGCCATAGCAATTAGATAAGAAATAAAAGGTATCCAAACTGGAAAAGAAGACATAAAATTGTCATTATTTGCAGATGACATGATACTGTACATAGAAAACCCTAAAGACTCTATCAAAATATTATTAGACTTAATAAATGAATTCGGCAATGTAGCAGGATACAAAATTAACACCAAGAAATCTATGGCATTTCTATACACCAATAGTGGACTTACAGAAAGAGAGACTAAAAAAGCAATCCCATTTACCATTGCACCAAAAAAATTAAGATACCTAGGAATAAACTTAACTAAGGAGGTAAAAGACCTGTATTCAGAAAACTATAGGACACTGAAAAAAGAGATAGAGGAACACATACTAGTAAACAGATAAAAGAACATACCGTGTTCATGGATTGGTAGAATCAACATCATTAAAATGTCCATACTACCCAAAGCAATTTATAGATTCAATGCACTCCCCATTAAAATACCAAAGCATATTTCACAGACCTAGAATTAACTCTCCAAAAATTCATCTGGAATAAAAAAAGACCCCGAATAGCTGCAGCAACCCTGAGAAAGAAGAACAAAGTAGGTGGGAACTCGCTATCAGATATCAAGCTGCGTTACAAAGCCACTGTTCTCAAAACTGCCTGGTACTGGAACCAGAACAGACATATAGATCAGTGGAATAGAATAGAGAACCCAGAAATCAACCCAAACCATTATGCTCAATTAATATTTGACAAAGGAGGCAAGAATATACAATGGAGTCAAGACAGTCTCTTCAATAAATGGTGTTGGGAAAATTGGAAAGATACA
>NW_005353721.1:377288-399733 GCF_000412655.1 Myotis brandtii
GAGTTCTTACCATTTGCAACAGCATGGATGGAACTGGAGAGCATTATGCTAAGTGAAATAAGCCAGTCAGAGAAAGATAAATATCACATGATCTCACTCATTTGTGGAATATAATGAACAACATAAACTGATGAACAAAAAACGATCCAGAGACAGAGAAGCATGGATCAAACTGTCAAACCTAAGAGGGAAGGTAGGGGTAAGGGGGAGAGATCAACCAAAGGACTTGTATGCATGCATATAAGCCTAACCAATGGACATAGACACTGGGGGGTGAGGGCATGAGTGGGGGGAGGGAGCAATGGGGGGGATAAAGATACATATGTAATACCTTAATCAATAAAGAAAAAAAGAGTTGAGTTTTCAGGTATCAGCTTAGTGTTCACAATGAGTAGCTGAACAGGGGTTGCAGTGGTTAAGATCCATGCATCTGGAAGGTGGGAGGAGTACATGACTAGGGATCTCCAAAATCCAGTTCTCACTTGGCTTCTTGCCCCAGTGCCCTAGCATTTTCCAGTCCATCGCTACATGGTTCTGTGAGTGAAAAACTGGTGTATTCACAGGAGAAAAGAGAGGAAGATGGTGAAATTTGATAGGCTCAACATAGTGTATAAGATGGGGCCTGCGTGGAACAGGGTAGGAGACTAAGGAAGTCTAGAACTAGAATAGACAAAAAGTTCCCTGAGGGCAAAAATAGGGCTTGTGCATTGCTTTAACCTCAGTACCTGACACAATGCCTGGTACACAATAGAATCCTAAATATTTGTTAAATTTTTGTAGGTATTATGCTTACCTCTTCTAGAAATTCTGTTGGCTGGGTGCTAAGCTTTACTGCTGACACTAATAACCATGACTGCTAAGATGATAGCTTGCTCATTGGTGGAACTGAGCTTACTGTTTAGTTAAGTTTTTGTGCAGAAATAGTTGTATTTGGGGAAAAAGATGAATGCATCTCAGAATGATTTTAGAGTTTGGTTTTTTTTGTTTTAAAGTAAACTTTTATTGTAATGTCCCTACTATCATGACTCAGAACACCATAAATTAGTCTTATCTATTTTTGAAATATACATACCCACATGCACAGTATATATCCTTGCGTCTGGTTTCTTTTGCTCAACATTATTTTTGTGAAGGTAATTCATGTTGTCCTTGCAGTTTGTTCACTCTCATTGCTGTATTTTACTTATAAATATACCACAATATTTAATCAATTACTTATGATGGGTTGATTCCAGCTTTTTACTATTCTGAATAGTGCCAGTAGGAACATTCATGTACCTTCCTTCTGTGCGCAAGTATACTCATTTTTGTTGGGTATATACCAAGTGATAAAACTGCTGGGTCATAGGATGTGCCCATAATCAGCTTTTGCAGATACTTTCAAACAGCTTCACAAAGTGACAGTGTGCCAATTTTGTGTGTTAGCTTTTGTACAAAGATAGAAGTCAAAGGATGTGCCCATAATCAACTTTTGCAGATACTTTCAAACAGCTTCACGAAGTGACAGTGCCAATTTTGTGTGTTAGCTTTTGTACAAAGATAGATGCCAAAAATGTTCCGAGGGGATAAAGGATAGGGAATGGGAGGTTATCCCTGGGCGTATAATTGGGAACCAAGGGGGACTTTACGGAAAGGAAGAAGACAAAATAATCCTCAAAGGGACAGGACCCATCTATCGTCAATTTTTCAGTGGAGTGATTTGGAAGCCTGCTCCCTATGGATGAGCAAGGAAGGCAGAATAATAATACAGGTGGAAGAGAAGAAGAAAAGAAAAGAGATCAGAATGGATACTCACCCTGAATGCCAAGGGACTGCTAAGAATTTACCGTCATGATAATGGCACAGTGGTATCCCAAAGCCCTGACTCTGATACGGAAGATTAGAACCAGAATAAGCAAAATGCCCTCTGTGTTTGTACATGTGTGTTTATCACAAAATTTCCTGAACTTGTTTGGGACTCTGTGAGTACTTAAGGTTATCAGTCAGGACAGCTTTTCTTTATTAATTTTGGGATAAGGCCTTTCACCACCACTGACATTCACAGGAAAAGAATAAAAGCTTACTGTTGAACTTCTCCATAGCATTTTTGTAGAAAGTTTAATTTGCAAATAAGCGAGCCAAAGTGGAAATGCCAGATGCTATCAGACAGAAGGATCAGATTTTCCATTTAAATGTGCTTGTCCCTCTTACAGCTGGAGCAGGGCTTTCCTCTGAAGTCTCAGGAAACTCACAAGAGTGACTCAGAATTAACCCACTCTATGAGACTTCGTTCTCAAAAAGCACTTAAAGCATTGCAACGAGGAATGCAGTGTTCTGTTTACAAAAGGAATTGGATTGCTAATTATGAATCCCTATAAAATATATGCATTTCGTACTCATCTCTTTGCAATAGTTCTGGTCTCCTGTCCACGGAGGTTCTTCTCTCTGACATTTTGCTATGGCACAGAGCTCCTGCTTGAGCTCTGGCCCCTACATATTTGCCTTTTCTCAAATTGGTTTTCAGCTCCAGGACGATGTGCTCTGCAGCAGATGTCGTCACAGAACCGATAAGGGACTGCCTATCCTTGCAAAGAGCAGCCCAGCTACACTGGCATTATTTTCCTTGGGGCCATTTTTGTGAATTAAACTTGGCACCGCTCTGCCTGTTTGCTTTTGATCTGGCATGCTGGACAAGGAGTTCAGTTCATTTGCTGCCTCCTCAGCAACCATGTCCAAGAGCATTATCCAGTAGGAGGTCTAAGAAAGTCACCACTATCAGCGGCCAGCAGGCACACTTGAAAATTCATGAGCAATTTGTGAAAAGGCCAAAGTTCTTCCCTCAGTGCTTTGACTGCCTTGCCACCAGCGGGCTAAGCCCATGTAAGAAGGGGATATATCAACCCAGGCCAAGAATTCAGCAGTGGCTCCAAGGCAGCATAAGGGTAGACTCTAGAAGCTTCAGATTTGCCTCTGAATGGTGCCCAAGGGTACAAAGAACTGGCATGCCCAAAACTTAGCTGGTCTAGCTGATATGCAAATAAATGTGCTGGCACCTCCTAGTTATGAACACTCACCTTACACGAGTAAACTACATTACTCACAAAGACATTTGTAAAGTGCCTACTACCTGGTCTCCTGGAGACTCTGAATTTCCCCAAATCAAGAAGTAGAGCAGTCCTGGGTGAACACCATCTAGGGACAATTGAAGAAATGATGTTTCTATCTCATTCAACCAAATTTTATTTCTTTTATTTTATAAACTCCAGGGGACTGCCCATGCCATCCTCTTTACTTTTCTTTAGACTTTCCAGCTTTCTGACTCAGTTAATTCTATCTAAGCAACTCTATTTGTCACATTCAACACACACACACACACACACACACACACACACACACACACACACACACACACATATATCAATCCCTCCTTCTGTCTCTCTTTCAACTCTGGCCTGGCTACCTTGGGGAAACACTTTTCTCCCCTTTAAAAGGCACTTTATCTTGAAAAATGGAAACAATTACTTTGAATTCCCTAGAAATTTTTGGTAAAAGAAAACTACCCAGAAGGTGTCAGTGTCATCAAATTCTAGAACACTTGAAATTGCACAGAAATTCTGTTCAGAATTTTATCACAATTATTCTTCTATCCCTTTATCCTCTAAAACAGTCAAAACAAACAATGGCTATTTGATATTCATTATCGCCTTTATTGGCTAATTACTAGCACTGTGGTAATGACATGCCTTTTTATTGAAAATGTATAGTGTTTCATTGTAGATATGCAGTCAGACTTGGATTAAAAACAAATGAGTGCCTGTGGACTGGACAAGGGGCCCAACTTTTGCAGATAAGATGACTTTCCAGCTTTTTACATTCTGAACAACTGATAACAAATGAAGCTTTGGAGCACAATCAGCATAACATGCTTATAAGCCCAGGATAGACGGTGGTATTACTCTGATCTGATTTCCTTTCTAGGTGTCAATCCTTGATGGCTCTTGCTATCACTACTGGCCTAATTACTAATTTAATCCATCCTGAAGGGGGACCTCAGGCCTGGACCAAATTATAGAGAATCCTGGTGGGTAACTGTGCTAGTTTATTTGTATTTCCAGGTTCTGCATGTTAATAACTATAATGCCTGATATCAACTAAATCTTCACTTTAGGAAAAATTTACTGGGAAAAGATTCAATGAGACACAAAAGCCTACACTAACTACCATCATCTTTTATCTTCCACCCTGAGGCTGTGTCCTTATCTGAACTTCAATAATTAATCTTAGGAAGTGCCACAGTTTTGCTGAAATACTAAAAATGTAGCATTTATTGACATGTAGCTAATTTAATCTTAGAGACCCAAAGGTTACAAAAAAATTGCACAGTTAATCACAAAATATTGTCATAGAAAGGAAAATGTACGTGTTCGCAATCATAAAACTTGAAAATCAGATTGAAGACATTTTCTAGCTGCTGGTCTCTGTCAAATTTTGGAAATGTCTTCCATTTTCGAACTCTCCCAAGTTTGAATGACTCTTGAGTATCTGTGATCATGAATGGAGAATGGTGTATCCCATATGTATTCAGAGAAGCTAAAAGCTGACATGAGCTATTACTTTTGAAAGCACATCTGGTTCTAACAGACAATGTAATGAAAGAATTCGAGTCTTTGTCACTTCCTGTTCTTAACTAATTTCTGATGGAGAACCCCAATCTATAATGTGAATAGTATTCTTCTCCTTGACTCTGTTTCTTAAAAACAAATGAGTTCACGGTAGTGGAGCTGTTTAGCGATGTTCTGACAGCATTCAGACAGCAGACCCTGGTAAATATTTGTGATTCCTCTCCATTCCTTATCCATACACACAAGCACCTTCACAGAGCAGGGTGCTTGGTGGGGTTCAAAATATCCCAACTAACCTAATTCAAGGATGGCATTTGTGCCACACTCCCCATAGTTCGGATTGAGGGGACCCAATTAATATCATCTCTTCTCCCAGTCCAAGTTCTAAATTAAGTGAGAGATAAATACAGGAGTCAGACAGATATAAATCAACTATTAATGACACAGCTCATGGCTACCTGGTGTGGGCATGGAAAGCAAATGGATTTATTACTGTTGCCTGAAATAAACTTCCCAGGCTTCAAGCCTCACCAATTGGAGGCAGGGCCTGCCCTCCAGGCTTGCCACATAGTGGGGGTAATGGGCCAAACAGTGTATTCTTTGTAGTGAGGCAGATCCTAAAGAAAGAGAATCCAGAAGAGACTGCAGAAAAGAGGTGCCAGAAGAACCTCACATGCCTAGTTTATTCTCTCAAACCCAATCTGATAGGTCACTCCCATCTTCCCCCAACTAACCAGAAATTGGCAGGAAAGTGGCAAGAGACCAGCAGAGTTGCCCCACTAAAGTGTTTCTCAAACTTGAGCGTGTATCAGAACCACCCAGAGAAGTTGTTACAAACGCAGCATCCTAGGCTCACTTAAGAGTTGCTAATTCAGTAGGCCAGGTGAGGCCTGATAATCTCCATTTCTAATGAGTTCCCAGGTGACGCTAAATCACGGCTCTAATGCAATGACTCTCAACCTTGACAAGCATTGGAATCAGGAAGAAAAAGGAGTGTTTCCTTCTATCATCCTCCATTGGGTTTAACCCCTAAATCTGTGGTCTAGCAGGGGTGTGGCACTTCATTTAGGGGAAGGAGTCAGCAGTATATCAGAATCATGCAGCTCCCACTTCATGAGGTTTCTCCTTTAATATTGATCACTATTCTTTCATGGGACTGTTAATATAAAGTGATGATTTTTGTCCCTAGAAAGTTGTGTAATGGATCATAACATAGATTTAAAACCTCAAAAGTCATACTGGACTCAAGCACTTCCTGATCAACTTCCTGTCCTAAACTACGTCCCACCACATTGTCCAAAATAGCGCACTAGAGATTCTTCAGTGAAATTAAATGACAACATTAAAATATTCCAATTAAATGTCAATAATAAAATATTCCAAATATGAGTATAAACCTTCTCCCATCATGAATTTCCCAGGTTGAAATTACAGCTCCAAAATTAAATTCCCTGATTATTAAAGTCTAAAGTCAAATTACTTTACCTTTGTGTTAAAAGCCAAATGAAATTAAAGTCCCAAACCCCATTCTTCATAATTTTTTATTCTTCTGAGTTCATCTAGAGGAATGATCTGTATTTAGGTAGACCTGTGCTTCTTTCAGCAGCTGCAGTTGAGTTCTCTTCCACTGGAATAGGTGTAGTTCTCTTAGACTCTTAATAGTTCATCTGTGCTCCTATGTGCCTCACTTTTGAGGAGAGCAAAGAGAACACTAAAGATTAAAGAGAACACTAAAGTGCCAGTCTCACATCCATTTGTTTTAGAAAACACATCAATCCTTAGCAGTCATGAGACATCCCAGTCTAATTATATTACCAAAGACCATAGCAAAGATTCAGTGATTTTGGAGAGAGGGTGAATAGACAGAAATGAAACAGAATCTTTGATTGCAGCTTTACCACAATGCTGGTCATTCTATGTCTTTTTTGGAAGAACATGCCCGTTATGACACCGTATTAGGAGGAGGGGATGGGAAGGCCATCAATGGACACCATCTCAGCAATTCGAGGGTGAAGTTTGAGACATGGCTAGAAATCTGTAACGGAGCCAGTCCCAGGCACTGGGTCTTATTTTATGAAGCCTTTCTTTCCAAACCAACAAATTGAAAACATCTTAATTTCCACTTGCCTGGAGCCCTGTGTTTCTGGCATCTGCTGCTGAAGGGAATGTGGGTTCCGCCCTGTGACTTAGTCTCCACCCTCTCTTGCTGAGAGGCATTTTCAGTCCTCTGCCACAGTGGTAGGTGTCACTGTTTCTTGTCATGAAATTACTCAGACCCAGGAAGCCTGCCTCCTAGGGAGGGTTTCTCCCTTATCTCACATTAGTTTCAATAGAAAAAACACTCTCAGCAGATTCCTGAACAGAAGCTGCTGCTGCTTCCAAAACCTGTGCCCGCGGCCCAGTGAGGAACAAGACTCTGCCATGTCCAAACCGGCATTGGTCCAGCCAGGCTCTGAGTAGCCTTTTTTTGAGCGCCATCTTGTTCTGCCATAGTGGAATATGATTAAAATGGACTAGTCCCTTTGTTCTTTCTTTTCAAAAGAATTTAACAAATTTCAATCAGCTTTATTGAGGTATAAATTACATACAATAAAATGCATCACTGTGAAGTATACAGTTTGATGAGTTTTGACAAAGGTAAACAGTCATGTAACTTCCATGATGATCAAGATATAGCACATTTCTATCATCTCCCCAAATTCCTTTGTGTCTACTTTAAGTCAATACCCTTCCCCCTCCCACAGCCCAAACGATTCACTTGTCTGTTTTCTGTCACTGTATTTTTTACCTTTTAGAGTTTTATATAAATGAATCATATCGTATGTAATCTTATAGGCCTGGCTTCATTTATTTACCATATGCTTTTGAGATTCATCTATGCTGTTGCATGTATCAGTAGTAGTTTCATTTTTTCCCTGAGTAATATCCCATGATACCAAAATTTATACCAGTTAATGGACATTTGGGTAACTTCCAGTTTGGAGCATTTTTAATAACAGTGGCATGCACATACACATACAAGTCTTTCTATAAACACATTTTTAATTCTCTTGCATCAATACCTAAGAGTCGTATTACTAGACCATATTGTAAGTATGTAATTAGCTTTTTAAGAAATTTCTCAACTGTTTTCTAAAGGATGTCCTTACCTTGCATTACCATCAACAATATATGAGGGTTCTAGTTGCTCCACAATGTCCCACCTTTTGATTTGACAGTCTTTTCAATATTAGTCACTCTACTAGATGTGTTGTATTATTTCATTTAGGTTTTAATTTGCATTTTCCTAATGGCTAATGATGTTGAGCATCTTTTTAGGGGCTTATTTCCCAAGCATCTATCTTATTCTGTGAAGTGTCTTTTAATCTTTTGCCTATTTTTTATAAACCAAGTTGTCTCTTCTTAATATTGAATTGTAAGCATTCTTCGAGTATTATGAAAACAACGAATTTTGCAGAATAAGTATTTCACAAATATCTTCTTCCAGGCTCTTGTTAGCCTTTGCATTTGCTAATAATGCTGCTAAAAGAGCAACAGTCTTTAATGTTGATGTTTAAGTTCCCACCTAATGAATTTTTGTCTATCCAAAGGTCACACGAAAAGTTTTTCCTAAGTTTTCTTTCTAGAAATTTTGTAGTTTACCTCTTACATTTAGGTCTATGATTCATTTCAAGTTGATTTTTGTACATGGTGCGATGTAAAAGTCAAAGTTTTTTCCCTCTCCATATAATTTGTTCTAGCACCATTTTGTTCAAAAAACGATCTCTTCACAACTAAAGTTACCTTGATGGATTTGTCAAAAATCAATTTTTCATATATTCTGGTCCACTGTGTCTATTCCTAGGCCAATAACCCATTGTCATTATTACATGTAACTTTATAGAAAGTCTTAAAATTAGGGTGAGCCCTCCAAATGTATTATTCTTTTTAAAAATTGTTTTGTCTATTCCAGGCCTTTGCATGATCTTATAAATTTTAGAATCACCTTGTCAATTTTTGCGTAATCTCTGCAGGAATTTATATTGGGATAGCTTGGGAGGTAAAGATCAATTTGGAGGAAAGCACTATTGAGTCTTCTGATCTATGAACATGATATATCTCTATTAATTTAAATCTTTAAATGTTATTTCCAGTGTGCAGGTCTTTTGTATTTTGTTAAATATATCTTAATTATTTCATGTTTTTTCAATGCTATTGTAAAATAATATCTTAAAATTTCAGTTTCCAATTGTTATCTGCATCTATGAGAGAACGTTTTTCATCTGAAAACATTGCATCAACCTTGCATTTCTGGGATAAACCCTACTTGGTCATTACATATTAGCCTTTTTGTATATTGTTGGATTCAGCTTGTTAAAACTGTGTTGAGAATTTTTACATCTATATTCATGAGGGTATTGATCTGTAGCTTTCTTCTTTTGCAATGTTATTGTCTGATTTTGGCATCAGGCTAATGCTGACCCGATAAACTGAGCTGGAAAGCATTACCTTCTCTTCTATTTTTTAGAAGAATTTCTAAAAAATTGGTATTACTTCTTCTTAAAATGTTTGGAATAATTCACAGTGAAGCCATCTGGGCTTGGAGTTCTTTTCGTTGTTGCTGTTTTTGTTATAAGGTTTTCAATTATAAATTCAATTCCATTCATAGATAGAGGCTATTTATCTATCTTTTTAGGTTATTTCTTCTTGACAAACTATAGCAATTTGTGTCATTTGAGGAAATTGTCCATTTCATTTAAGTTGTAGAATTTATTGATGTATGTTGTTCATAATTTTCTTTTATTATCCTTTTACTGTCTGAAGAATCTGAAGTGATCCTTCTCTTTTATTCCTGACATTGGTAATTTGTATTTTCTCTCTTGTTTTCTTGCTAAGTCTGACTAGAGGTTTATCTATTTTATTGCTCTTTCAAAGAATTATTGTATTAGTTTCATATTGCTGCTGTAATAAATTACCACAAACTTAGTGGCTTAAAACAACATAAAGTTATTACCTTACAGTTCTGGAAGTCAGACGTCCAAAATCAATTTCACTGAGCTGAAGTTAACATGTTGGCAGGACCAATTCCTCCTTAAAGTTCTAAGAGGAAAATACATTTTCTTGCCTTTTTCAGTCTCCAGAAGTTACCTGCATCCTTTGGACCATGACCCTTCCTGCATCTTCCAATAAGGATGCTTGTGATTACCTTGGGCCCACCCAGATCATTCAGGATAGTCTTTCCAGCTCAAGATTCTTAAGTAATCATACCTGCAAAGTCCCTTTACCATGTAAAATAGTATATTCCCAGGTCCCAGGGATTAGGACATGGACATTTTAAGGGGACCATGACTCAGTCTACTACAGATTTTTATTTCATTGTTTTTCTCTATTGTTTGTCCATTCCCTATTTTACTGATTTCCAACATTATCTTCATCATTTCCTACTTTGTTTTTGCATTAGACTTAGCTCTCTTCTTGGAAGTTTCAACTTTTTATTTGATATATGTCTTCTTTTATATTAAAAGTATTTAAGTCTGCTCTGGCCAATGTGGCCCAGCTGGTTGGGCGTCATCCATGCACCAGGAGGTTGCCAGTTTGATTCTCAATCAGGGCACATACGAGGGTTGAGGAGGCAGCCGATCAATGTTGCCCTCTCACATCGATGTTCTTCTCTCTATAACAATCAATAAACTATTTTTTAAGTATTTAATGCTATAAATTTCCCTCTGAACACTGCTTTAAATACATCTCAAATTTTTTAATATGCTGTGTTTTCTATATCATCCCATTCAAAAAAAATAATTGTTGGTGAGGTTTTCTTTGACTCATGTGTTATTTTAAAAACATGTTTTTAATTAGGAATTTTCTAGATATATTTCTCTTGTTGATATCTAATTAATTCCATATATGCACTAAGTTAATTCTCTTGCATGAATTTGAGCCTTTAAATTTATGGAGACTTATTTTATGACTCAGAGTCTTGGTGACTATTCCATGTTTAAAAACATGTGTGTTGCTATTTTGAAAAGAATATGTACCCAGCTGTTTTGAATGAAGTATTCTATAAATATCACTTAAGTCCACTTGACTGATAATGTTGTTTAGACCTACATTTTCCCTCATTTTCTGTCTACTTTTTCTACCAATTACTGGGAGAGGTGCATTGAAATGTTTGATTGTAATTGTAGATTTACCACTTCTGTTAGTTCTATAGGTATTTGCTTCATGGATTTTGAAACTCTGTTATTAGGCTCATATCCATTTAAGATAGTTTTCCTCTTGGTGAATTGGCCACTTTATCATTATATAATGTCTCTCTCTATCCCTGGAAATAGTCCTTGTTAAGTTTTCAAAAAAGTATAAAGAGGACCAGAAGCTGTGTGGCTGATCTAGCCCTGCCTATTAATGCCTGGCATGTCATTTTAAAGCTAGAAGCTCACACGTAATGATCTTTAGGACACATGAAATGTGGCTTCTTTTGATTTTTAAAGTCTTGGACTTTTGATTTGCAGCCAAACAAAAATTGCTCCATTCCCTATACTTAAAGGCTGACATATGAAAACATTCTCTTTTCCCTCTAATCAAAACCTTGCCTGGACTCCCTATGTTTATGGAGGCCAATGCAGCTCTTGTGTGTTTGTGAGGCTGCCACTTGCTGCCCTGCTTGTATCAAAACAGCTGCTTGTCTGTGGATCAAGTTGTCATTAGTTGCTAGGTCAAAATCCCGCTGGACAATGCTTACTAAAATCTAAAGCCTGAAGCTGCCACCCCAACCTCCCCAGCCAAAAGGCAGTCACATAACTGCATAACTGTAGAACCATCCATGTGGCACACCAAAGCCCTATGAACTCCCAAAGTGAAAACAAAGCACGTGACCCTGGCTTACTCCACCCAAGGCCTAAAGCCACTCAGTCAAAGCCTGGTGGTTTGGACTCCCCAGATCTGACTGTCTCTCAAGGTTCCTGGATTGTGCTCCAAATGTTGGGGGAAAGGATGCCATATATTGGATTTTCTCAAACTCATCACCTCTTGTGCCCATGCCAATCATAATTGGTCATACGGAATGAGTAACGAGGCCTATTTCCCCACTATCCAGCCCCACAATAGTCTCATTTTTTCTTCTACATCACTCACCCCTTTGTAAGTCAAGATCACTTCCTTGCTCTATTTCATGAGAGATGAGCTTGCTAGTATCCTGGAATGGTGACAAGAGAGGGAGATGTCCCCCACAGGACAGTTTGGGTAGGAGCTTGGCCACATCTGGGATCCCCATGGGCGTCCCTCTGCTGGATGAGCCACGGGCAGTGACCGGGTAACAGACTGTATCGTGCTCTGTCTCTCTCTGTGGTGGCTGCAATCATACATGAGTCCCACCACCTTAGCCAGCTGACTTTTTATACATCCTCTGGCTGCCTGCACAGCTGTGTGCAGGATCACCTTCTGCTCCCCGCCCCCACCCATCCCAGATGACCCTCACACTGTCTCCTGGGGAGGAGGGAGGCCGCCAGCCGTTCTGTCCATCTCTTATTAATCTTTCTGATGGCACATACTATGTTCTCCTCCCCTCAGGGTCTTCCCTTTTTGCTTCTTAAGAATCTACTTGGGAAGTCAAACAAAAGAAAACAAAATTAAATGTTAACCATTTCTTTCTTTCCATCAAAATGTTCTGACCAACTGGGAGAAGCGTCCAGACTTATAGGAAAGTACAAAGAGCAGAAGATATCCGGATTCTAGGTCAGTACACAGGCTCGCCCATTCGGCACCAAGGGGGTTTCAGTCTTTCTCAACGTCCAATCTTTCTCAGTGTCCCACACAAGAAACGCCATTAACCAAATGACCATGCTGGTAAGGTCAGGCGGCTCTACAAAGCAAGGCACCGTGGATGGGAGAGGTTAAGCTGCATGTCCCAGACACACAGTTCCAGGCCACTGATGCACCATCCTCTATACTGAACCATGCCCTAGGGTGACCTGACTAGATTGGCTGGCAGCCAGCTCAGAGAGAGACTGGGACATCAGGACAGAGGCCAAAGCGGAGGACACTTACTTCTGAAATGAAACGCCACAGGACAAGATGGGAATGGAAGGGCAGGAGTGATCTGGGCCTGATTTTGCCCCACGTCCCAGCAGGACTCACTTCAGATGCCTTGTGATAGTTTCTCATTCAAAGCTAGTTTCTAAAGCTAAGATTGTTCCCACCTACCTTTATAGATAGGATATAAGCTTAATGTAGAAAATTTATGGGAGAAAAGTCCATATCCTGGGAAGGTGGAGCTGGGTGTGGTGGAGCTTGAGGCCATGGCAGGTGCTGAAATCCCAGCCATCAATGTCACTCCCCTTCTGGGCTGGTCTTTAATTGGCTGGAAATGTGTTGTTTTAAAACTGTTCAAACCAGCACAGGGTGCTGTTTTGATGGGACTCTGAGGAAAATCCTCATATGGATCTCAGAGCTATAATGGGGAAAATGACCAGTGCTTAGGAGATTTTGAAATATGGGCCTTGCACTTATAATCCCAGAAAAAAAAATGGGTGATTGATGGGGTTTTCGATATTGATGAAGGACAAGCATGTATTTTTGTTGTTGTTGTTTTTCCCAGCTGTCTTTTCCAAGGCTCACATGTAAGGGATCATTCTGAGGGAGTTTCAACCTTTCCTGCCCACTGTAACTACAGCTGGATCCGAGCTGGCACCCTGCATGCGATCCAAACCAAGCTGCAGGTTCGGCGCGGTGGCTGTCCTGAGGTGCCCTTTATAAACAACTGAGGCTGGTCTGTACCGTAGTCCAAAGTGCAGTCGATTCAGTCACTCTCCAGTCAGCGTGGCTGCCTCTCCCTCTGAGCTCCTTATACCACAGCCTCTTCATTCCTGGCGCACCAGCCCCACTGGCTTTCTTTATGTTCCTCGAGCACACCCACACCGAGGCTTGCCCTTTGTGGCTGTTGAACTTGCTGTTCCCTCTGCCTTGAATGTCCTTGCCCAGATTTGAGCACAGCTGGCTTCTTCCCACCATTCAGAGAAATCCTTGGAGAGGTGCTCTCTCACCAGCGTTTCTAAAGAAGCTATCGAGGAACTCTCTTTCCCAGCTTCATGTTTTATTTTCTGCATAGCAAGTATTACTATTATTTTCTCACTTGTTCATTATTTTACAGTCTCTCTCCCCCACTAGAATGTAAGCTCCAGGAGAGCAGAAATCTTGTCTTCTTTGTCGACTGCTGTATCCTGAGCACCCACAACAGTGCCTGGCACATTGCAGACTCAAGAAATACTTGTTGAATGTCCTCTTTTGAAAGGTGTCTATTTAGGTCCTTTGCCCATTTTTTGATTGGATTGTTTATCTTCCTTTTGTTGAGTTGTATGAGTTCCCTATAAATGTTGGAGATTAAACCCTTATCAGTAATAACATTGGCAAATATGTTCTCCCATGTAGTGGGCTTTCTTGTTGTTTTGTTGATGGTTTCTTTTGCTGTGCAGAAGCTTTTTATTTTGATGTAGTCCCATTTGTTCATTTTCTCTTTAGTTTCAAGTGCCCTAGGAGCTGTATCAGTGAAGAAATTGCTTCGGCATATGTCTGAGATTTTGTTGCCTTTGAATTCTTCTAGAATTTTTATGGTTTCCTGTCGTACATTTAAGTCCTTTATCCATTTTGAGTTTATTTTTGTGTATGGTGTAAGTTGGTGGTCTAGTTTCATTTTCTTGCATATATCTGTCCAATTTTCCCAACACCACTTATTGAAGAGACTATCTTGGCTCCATTGAATGTTCTTTCCTCCTTTGTCAAATATTAATTGAGCATATTGGTTCGGGCCGATTTCTGGGTTCTCTATTCTATTCCATTGATCTATATGCCTGTTCTTGTGCCAGTACCAGGCAGTTTTGAGAACAGTGGCTTTGTAATACATCTTGATATCTGGTATTGAGATCCCACCTATTTTCTTCTTTCTCAGGATTGCTGCAGCTATTCGGGGTCTTTTTTTATTCCAGATGAATTTTTGGAGAGTTCGTTCTAGATCTGTGAAGTATGCCGTTGGTATTTTAATGGGAAGTGCGTTGAATTTATAGATTGCTTTGGGTAGTATGGACATTTTAATGATGTTGATTCTACCAATCCATGAACACGGTATGTTCTTCCATCTGTTTATGTCTTCCTCTATCTCTTTTTTCAACGTCCTGTAGTTTTCTGAGTAGAGGTCTTTTACCTCTTTAGTTAAGTTTATTCCTAGGTATCTTAATTTTTTTGGTGCGATGGTAAATGGGATTGTTTTTCTAATCTCTCTTTCTGAAAGTTCACTATTGGTGTATAGAAATGCCTCAGATTTCTTGGGGTTAATTTTGTATCCTGCTACATTGCCAAATTCATGTATTAAGTCTAGTAGTTTTTTGATGGAGTCTCTAGGGTTTTGTATGTATAATATCATGTCGTCTGCAAATAAGGACAGTTTTACTTCCTCTTTTCCAATTTGGATGCCTTTTATTTCTTCTTCTTGTCTAATTGCAATGGCTAATACTTCCAGTACTATGTTGAACAGGAGTGGTGAGAGTGGGCATCCCTGTCTTGTTCCTGTTCTTAGGGGAAATGGTGTTAGTTTTTGTCCATTGAGTATGATGTTGGCTGTGGGCCTGTCATATATGGCTTTTATTATGTTGAGGTATGATCCTTCTACTCCCACCTTGCTGAGAGTTTTTATCAAAAATGGGTGTTGGATTTTGTCAAATGCTTTTTCTGCATCAATTGATATGACCATGTGGTTTTTTTCTTTCAATTTGTTTATGTGATGTATCACGTTTATTGATTTGCGGATATTGTACCATCCTTGCATCCCTGGAATAAATCCTACTTGGTCATGGTGTATGATCTTTCTGATGTACTGCTGGATCCGATTTGCTAAGATTTTGTTGAGGATTTTGGCATCTATGTTCATGAGGGATATTGGCCTGTAATTCTCTTTCATTGTGTTGTCTTTACCTGGTTTTGGTATTAGGGTGATGCTGGCTTCATAGAATGAGCTTGGAAGTGTTCCTTCCTCCTGAATTTTTTGTAGTAGTCTGAGGAGGATAGGTTTTAGTTCTTCCTTGAAAGTTTGGTAAAACTCCCCTGAGAAGCCATCTGGTCCTGGGCTTTTGTTTGCTGGAAGCTTTTTGATGACTGCTTCAATTTCTTCCATAGTTATTGGCCTATTGAGATTTTTAGATTCTTCCTGATTGAGTGCTGGAATGTTGTATTTTTCTAGGAATTTGTCCATTTCCTCCAGGTTGTCTAGTTTGTTGGAGTAGAGCTGTCCATAGTATTTTTTAACAATCATTTGTATTTCTGTGGGGTCTGTTGTTATTTCGCCTCTATCGTTTCTGATTTGGTTTATTTGGGTCCTCTCTCTTTGCTTCTTGGTGAGCCTGGCTAGAGGTTTGTCAATCTTGTTTATCCTTTCAAAGAACCAGCTCTTGGTTTCATTGATTTTCTGTATTGTTTTTTTGGTCTCTATGTCATTTATTTCTGCTCTAATCTTTATTATCTCCTTCCTTCTGCTCACTCTGGGGTTTTCTTGTTGCTCTCTTTCTAATTCTTTGAGCTGTAGATTTAGATGATTTACTACCATTTTGTCTTGTTTGTTGAGGTAGGCCTGTAGAGCTATAAACTTCCCTCTCAGGACTGCTTTCATTGTGTCCCAAAGGTTTTGGATTGTTGTGTTTTCATTGTCATTAGTTTCCAGGATGTTTTTAATTTCTTCTTTGATCTCATTGGTAACCCAATCAATATTTAATAACATGCTATTCAGCTTCCAAGTGTTTGAGTATTTTGGGTTGTTTTTATTGTAGTTTATTTCTAACATTATGCCATCGTGGTCTGAGAAGAAGCTTTTTATGATTTCAATCTTCTTGAATTTGTGGAGACTTTGCTTGTGACCCAATATGTGGTCTATTTTTGAATATGTCCCATGAGCACCTGAGAGGAATGTATATTCCATGGCTTTGGGGTGAAGTGTTCTGAAGATGTCAATTAAGTCCATCTGATCTAGTGAGTCATTTAGGATTGCTGTTTCTTTGCTGATTGTTTGTCTAGCGGGCTTATCCAGTGGTGTCAGTGGTGTATTAAAGTCCCCTACTATGATTGTATTGTTGTCGATCTCTCCTTTGATATCTTCCAGGAGTTTTTTTATGAATTTGGGTGCTCCTGCATTGGGTGCATATATGTTTACCAGGGTTATATCTTCTTGTTGTATTGATCCCTTTAGTATTATGAAGTGGCCTTCCTTATCTCTGGTTATGGCCTTCACTTTGAGATGTATTTTGTCCGATATAAGTATTGCTACCCCAGCTTTCTTTTCCTTTCCATTTGCGTGAAAGATATTTTTCCATCCCTTCACTTTCAGTCTGTGTGAGTCCCTTCTAATGAGGTGGGTCTCTTGTAGACAGCAGATGTATGGGTCATGTTTTTTTATCCATTCAGCCACTCGATGTCTTTTGGTTGGAGCATTTAGTCCGTTTACATTTAAAGTTATTATTGAAAGGTACTTGTTTGTAGCCATTTCTTTTTTTGTGTGTGTGGCTGTTTTCTTTCTGAGCTTGTTATTTCTTCTTTTTACACCAGTCCCTTTAGCATTTCTTGCATGGCTGGCTTGGTGGTGATAAACTCCCTTAGCCTTTTTTTGTCTGTGAAGCTTCTTATTTCCCCTTCAATTTTGAATGAAAGCCTTGCTGGATAGAGTATTCTTGGATTCAGTCCTTTGCTTTGCATCACTTTGTAGATTTCTGTCCATTCTTTTCTGGCCTGATGTGTTTCTGTTGAGAAATCATTTGATAATCTAATGGGAGATCCCTTGTATGTAACTTTCCGTCTCTCTCTTGCAGCCTGTAAGATTCTCTCTTTGTCCTGAACATTTGCCATGGTAATTATGATGTGTCTTGGTGTGGGTCTTTTCGGATTCACCTTGTTTGGGACTCTCTGGGCTTGTGTGACTTTTTTCTTCCCCACCTCAGGGAAGTTTTCTGATATTATTTCTTCGAATAGGTTTTCTAATCCATGTTCATCTTTCTGTTGTTCTGGCACCCCTATTATTCGTATGTTGTTTCGTTTCATGTTGTCCCAAAGCTCCCTTAGGCTCTCCTCCTGTCTTTTAATTTTTTTCTCCATTTGCAGTATAGTTTGGGTGTGTTTTGCTTCCTTGGATGTGGATCATGTCTACTACAATAAAGAATGCTGTTATTTTGACTTAAAAAAAAAAAGAAATACTTGTTAAATATGTGAGGGAAAGGATGATGATGGCTTAAATGCCTGGCGCTGCTCTAGGCAGGGACCCAGCTGCTCCACTGTCTAGGAGCAAAGGCAAACGGCAGCGTCTGCAGGGCGCCGGGAAGTGCACAGAGCATCGGCACCGGCCAGTGGGGCCAGCGTCTGGAGTTAGAGCCGAAAAGAAGCACTGTGGGATCTGTGCTGATAAAACTGCATTTGTCACATTTAGCTGGTTTTCAAGATCGTGAGGAGAACCATAGGGCTTTCTCATTTTAGGTACAGCCACCGTTTCCTCACCCATTTCTGGTAGTGATGGCCCGTTTTTAATGACTGGTTTTTCTTTGAAGTATTATTCAGAGCTTGTGGCCTGTCCCGGTATGCAGCAGTGGGAAAGTGAGGCTGGGGAAGGTTGGAGAGCCCTCTGACAGTGCTGGGCTGAAGGGTTAGGTCACTGGTCCTGGCTCTTTGCAAGACAATATGGTGGACTTTCTTACCTAAACCTGAAAACCTCTGCCTTGAATGTCCTTGCCCAGATTTGAGCACAGCTGGCTTCTTCCCACCATTCAGAGAAATCCTTGGAGAGGTGCTCTCTCACCAGCGTTTCTAAAGAAGCTATCGAGGAACTCTCTTTCCCAGCTTCATGTTTTATTTTCTGCATAGCAAGTATTACTATTATTTTCTCACTTGTTCATTATTTTACAGTCTCTCTCCCCCACTAGAATGTAAGCTCCAGGAGAGCAGAAATCTTGTCTTCTTTGTCGACTGCTGTATCCTGAGCACCCACAACAGTGCCTGGCACATTGCAGACTCAAGAAATACTTGTTAAATATGTGAGGGAAAGGATGACGATGGCTTAAATGCCCGGCGCCGCTCTAGGCAGGGGCCCAGCTGCTCCACTGTCTAGGAGCAAAGGCAAAGGGCAGCGTCTGCAGGGCGCCGGGAAGTGCGCAGAGCATCAGCACCGGCCACTGGGGCCAGTGTCTGGAGTCAGAGCCGAAAGGAAGCATTGTGGGATCTGTGCTGATAAAACTGCATTTGTCACATTTAGCTGGTTTTCAAGATCATGAGGAGAACTATAGGGCTTTCTCATTTTAGGTACAGCCACCGTTTCCTCACCCATTTCTGGTAGTGATGGCCCATTTTTAATGACTGGTTTTTCTTTGAAGTATTATTCAGAGCTTGTGGCCTGTCCCGGTATGCAGCAGTGGGAAAGTGAGGCTGGGGAAGGTTGGAGAGCCCTCTGACAGTGCTGGGCTGAAGGGTTAGGTCACTGGTCCTGGCTCTTTGCAAGACAATATGGTGGACTTTCTTACCTAAACCTGAAAACATTCATGTGTTTCATTTACAAGGATCTTAGAGTTGGTGGGATCTTCCCCAGGTTCCTCTGGTCCAACTATGAAGTGGGACACCTGCCATGGGGGGAATAGCCTACAAATAATTGCCCAGCCTTTGCATGGATAGGTTCAACCACAACGCAGGGCAGGCAGCCCATGTTTTATCCCTGGGAAAACTTTTCTGAGGAAATTTTCCAATAAAACTGGTTCGTCATTTTTCTTTTAAAATCTTCTCAGTGGGCAGTTGGGTAGATATTTTAAGTCTGGGATTGGGGCCATATGGAGTGAAATATTTAGAAATGTTGAGAGCTATTTTGTCTCCTATAAAAATGAGATTGAGAATAACCTAAGGGAAAATATAACACCGTTGGCTTTCCCATTCATAAACATTCTGCCTGGCGTTTCTCTGGCATTCTGTGAGGTGAGGGAGCCTGAAGTTTACGTTTCATCTGCACGTTATCCCACTGTGATAAGAAATGATTTCTCCTTGGCCCACTCTTATCCTGCAGATTGCTCTAAGGCCAGATTACAGCTGTTTGTTTTGATTGATTAGTTAGTTCTGCTTTTTAAACATCACATATATCTTATCAGTGAGAACAAAGCTAAGAAAGCAATTACAACACTTACTTGTGGGTTTCTGAGAGTGTTTTAATAAGAAACTGGGCAGGCTCCTATAGAAAGGTGAGACATAACAAACCTTTTTAAAATCATGGATAAATCTGTCAGTTGACCCAATGAAGGGGGAGGGGAAACAGAATTTAATTCAACTCAATTAGCACTGGGCACCCTTTAAGTGCCAGGTCATTCCAGGACCAGCACAGGATAGAGGATGAATAGAAGCTGAAGTTTGCACTCAAGGTGCCCTAAGAAGAAACCTGCCCCTCCATCCCCCCATTGGAGAAATGTGTCCACTTCATGTTCCCGCCAAGCGTCATGGGGTCCTTATAGGGATAAGAGATGTGGGGCTTAGTTTTACGGAGATGCTATGTATTGCTGGAAGCTGGTCCATCCTTGCTGCTTGACACAGTCGTGGGGTTTAGTTTTAGGGAGATGCTATGTATGTTCTAGGCTTTGGGACCAGACATCCTGGTGTGAGTCCCAGCTCAGCACTTACTAGCTTCCTGACCTTGGGCACGTTTTTTAACCTTGTATTGTTTTCCTCGTGGGCCACATGGTGATACCATTTTCTGGCAAGGCTGCTGGGAGGACTAGAGATGACATGTGTAAAGCTCCTCTAGAACAGCGAGTAGCCCTCGGGAGGATGTACCTGCAGGGTCTGGGCTTGTTTCCCCTGCCCAGTTGCAGACATGCTGGCTGGGCACGAAACTTTAAGGGGTTCCTAACTAACTTCATCCCTCAGGTGACCTTGGAGGATCTGTGCCAAGACAAGCTGCGGAGGCCCCGTCTGCCCCTTCCTTCTTTAGCCAGCGGGCAGCAGGGCCTCTGCAAAGTGGGTGATGCTGGCCAAGGGCTGAGACTACAGGGCGCACACAGAGGCCGGGAGAAGGCGGGTGAGAGGAGGCAAGGGAAGGAAATCCGGGATAATGTGCTTAATTTGATCCGTTCCCTGGAGTCATTAATGGGGCTGGACCCCAGCAATGTATGTTCTAGGCTTTGGGACCAGACGTCCTGGTGTGAGTCCCAGCTCAGCACTTACTAGCTTCCTGACCTTGGGCACATTTTTTAACCTTGTATTGTTTTCCTTGTGGTCCACATGGTGATACCATTTTCTGGCAAGGCTGTTGGGAAGACTAGAGATGACATGTGTAAAGCTCCTCTAGAACAGCGAGTAGCCCTCGGGAGGATGTACCTGCAGGGTCTGGGCTTGTTTCCCCTGCCCAGTTGCAGACACGCTGGCCGGGCACGAAACTTTAAGGGGTTCCTAACTAACTTCATCTTGCCGGAAGGTGACCTTGGAGGATCTGTGCCAAGACAAGCTGCGGAGGCCAGTCTGGCCCTTCCTTCTTCTTTAGCCAGCGGGCAGCAGGGCCTCTGCAAAGGGGGTGATGCTGGCCAGGGGCTGAGACTACAGGGCGCACACAGAGGCCTGGAGAAGGCGGGTGAGAGGAGGCAAGGGAAGGAAATCCAGGATAATGTGCTTAATTTGATCCGTTCCCTGGAGTCATTAAAATGCATCCTCCCCTGGCTTCTGAAGTTCTTGAGCTGAATAATCAGTCCGACAGGCTTTTTGCTGAAGATAATGGAAGCTCCCTTCACCGGGCGCTGGGACTCTCAGCCTGTTGAAATGCTGCCCTCTTGTGTTGCGAGAAGGGAGCAGCCTCATAGGAACCGGCTCTGTTGCTCAGCCTCTGACCCCACAAGCTTCCAAACCAGAGCTAAATGCAAGGCCGACCCCAAGTGATCCATCTGTGTGGGGTTTGGGAGGGGTGTGCCAGGAGTCCAGTTCCTCATTCACATGACAGAGAAACACAGACTTCTCTGTGGTTCATTTTCAAGGGGAAATGACTTTCCCCAGTTGAATTCTTAAGGAGTTAGTGACCCCTGCGGCATCCTCTCAAGAGAGAGAAAAGTACTTTAGAGAACTGACCAGACTCCAAACAGGAACTCCCTCTTCATTCTTCTCCCATTTATTGAGTAATTTCTAAGAGAGTAACACTTAAATGTTCTTACCAAAAAAAGGGGGGAGGGAGGTGAAAAAGATAAAGTATTTAGAGCAAGACTTGTCACAGTGTAATAGTAGTTATGACTAGTCGTTTGTTGTTGTTGTTTTTTCTATGTCTTGGGCTTTTTTCCAGGTCTTACAGATGCAGCTGGGGAAGATAGACATGACCCCTGCCCTCCTGAAACAGGCCTCCACAGATGCTGAGCTCTAAGCTATTTGGGATTGTATCCACACTGTGGGGGCGGGCACACAGAAAAGGACATGCTCCTTTCAAACAAAACAAATCATGCTAGACCAGCTAGGAAATATTCATGCCAATTCTCCTCCACAGAGCCGAATTTCCACAGGTAAGGCTCCGTATGCCTTGGGGAGCCCTTCTTCTTTTCTCAGATCTCATCCATGAAATAGAATTCTCCTTCAAATTCCAGGGATTATCCACCTTTTTAGCAAAACGGGAAGGTTAGTCTCTGGGTAGATAGAAAATGGAGCTACTTGGTTTGAGTCATAATTGTCTGACCCCGGTTGGAATTATAGTCCTTATAGAATTACAGTCTCCAAAAGTCCTCTGCTAAAATGTGCATGTTCCTGCTTACAGTGCCCCATTCATTATCAGTCATTAACACACATAATGAGATTGGTTTTTAAATCCTCCCTACCTTGATAGCTAAAGTCAAGGAGGCTCAG
>NW_005353721.1:399788-401839 GCF_000412655.1 Myotis brandtii
AAAAAAGGAGACATATGTAATACTCTTTGTAATACTTTAAGCAATAAAAAAAAAGAGAAAAAGAAAAAAAACCTTATTGCAGAATTATAAAAAAAATATGTATGTGTTAAGTCTAACATTTCTGTCATCTTGGAGTTGGGGCACAAATTTCTCTTTTGAGAATGGGTTACTTTGTTCTGATTCTTTATTTGTTGAATAATTTTGAGTTAATTTCTGAACATTGTGAAGGTTGTGATGTGGATCATGTCTACTACAATAAAGAATGCTGTTATTTTGACTTAAAAAAAAAAAGAAATACTTGTTAAATATGTGAGGGAAAGGATGATGATGGCTTAAATGCCTGGCGCTGCTCTAGGCGATGAGCACATTTTAAAAAAATAACTTATTCTGATTTTTTTCTTCAGCATGGTGGTCTCAGGGGAGTTGTACCTCTTACATGGTGGCTAGCTGCCCCACTAGCAAGTGTTCCAAGAGAACCAGGCAAAAAACTTTATAGACCCCCCACACTTAGCCTTGGGAGTCACACATGACACTTCAAACACATTCCATTTGTCATAGGTCAGTCCAGACTCAAGGGAGGGAATTAACACCACCTCTTGATGCGGGGGATGACACCATCTGGCTGTAGAACAGCTTTGGGGACATGTGACATTGTTTCAGTCTTCTTTGGAACATGCTGTCTGCCATAACCTGGTCGGACCCTGATAAGAGTGAAGGTAGATGAGGTTTGTCCCTCCATTCCTGCAGCTCTGGTCCCATGCCTTCCTCCTGTCTGTTGCCCTTACCCTCAAATTCTACCTAGTCTCAGGTTCTACTTTCTTCTCCTGACATTTCCTGGCACTTTCCCTCACACCAAACTTGCCTCTTTTATGTCCTGCTTCCTCTGAAGGCCATTACATGACTGGGCTTTGAAGTGGAAAGAGCAGTGAACTTGCCGAAGCCGGTTTGGCTCAGTGGATGGAGCGTCGGCCTGCGGACTGAGGGGTCCCGGGTTCGATTCCGGTCGGGGGCATGTGCCTGGGTTGCGGGCACATCCCCAGTGGGAGATGTGCAGGAGGTGGCTGATCGATGTTTCTCTCTCGTCGATGTTTCTAGCTCTCTGTCTCTCTCCCTTCCTCTCTGTAAAAAATCGATGGAATGTATTTAAAAAAAAAAAAAAAAGAAAGAGCAGTGAACTGAAAAGTCACTTGCCAGTGCGTCCACCAAGGAGCTGGGTTATCCCAGGTGACTCGCAACTAGTGCAGTTTTCTCATTTACACAATACTGGGAAGTGGTTTGGGCTTAAGATAAAGCCATATTCAGTATCAATTCTAATCATTCCTAAATTAAATCTGAGTTAAAGAGTAAATGGATAGCCCCAACAGATCACTATTTAACCCTACTAAAAATATTTACTCGGTATCTACTTTAAACAATTCTGGGTCACTACAGAAAAGAGAAGTTTAAATGTTCATTGGCAGGCGCACATAAATGTTAGCAAAAAAATGTTAGCCAAAAAAAAAATATGAAGAACGCCACTAGATGACTGACCATGTTTTATTGCAAATAAATAACCCAGGAAATGTATTCTGAGCTCCTTCGATGATGTGACAATTTACTGCACGTTAAGATGGTCTTGGAGGTGAGACTCATTTTCACGGGGTTCCTTTTTCAATATCTAAGGCAAAGGAAGGAACTGTCTAAGGATTTGGGGTTCATTGTCAGGGTCAGCAAGAGACATACTCTGACTTGTGGGGAATACAAACTCCCACAAACAACTTTACACATTGCACCGGCAGTCGTGCACATTGAGAAAAACCACATTATATGCAGATGGCAATAGGAGAAAGAAACTTCCCAGAAATATTGTTCTTCTCCCATCCTAAGTGACGGAAGATAAAGCTTGCATTTTGTGCATGGTATATGTAGACCCGCTTCTTTTGCTGTGCCTGTGTTGGCTTCGACACTCAACCATAGAGGGAACTGCAATGTGCAGGTAGGTGGCGGTTTGCCCATCAGAACCCCACCATCACCTCCTCCACTATGCCCTGGTCATTTAAAAAGCAAATCAT
>NW_005353721.1:403231-408643 GCF_000412655.1 Myotis brandtii
TCTCTCTCCCCTCCTTCCCCTCTAAAATCAATAAAAATATATATATTTTTAAAAATATATCTTTGGGTGAAGACAAAAAGACTTACATATGTATTATTTCTTATAGACCAATGCCTACTTGAGAAATTTGCTTTTTTCATCTTCTTTTTGAAAGAAAGATTAACTTGAATGTTGCAACAAAAGCAAGAGAGAGAATTTGGGTCTTCTAACTACAAGCTCATGCTTTCCTAATCCTATTTCTATGATTTCTACAATCCAATTGGGAAAAATTGCAAAAATTCATAAAGGTAAAGTATCCAAGAATGCTGCATAAAGCACCTGATGTCTTCCAATCTCCCGTCTTACTTTTACTCCAACCTGAGGAAAGTGGAGGAGCACTCACCTCATTGCCACAACACAGGACAGAGGGGCAGGTGTGTAGAATGTCCAAGGATCCGGTGAGAAGATGTGATTTGGACAGGCATAGTGAAGAGACCCTTCAGAAAACTCAGGCCCACTAGAGGGTTAAAGAAATGGTCCCAGAAGTGTCTTTCTTATTGTGAACTTTTCCTTACTGGTATTTCTTCAAAGCAAACACAGGCATTTCAGGCCAAAGTTCTAGTCTTTCTGCAATTTCAGTCTAAGATTCTCTTCAAAATCACCTCACACCGCTAGCTCATGTATGTACTTCCTCCCCCAAGCTTGCAAATAATGACATCGCTTAACTTGCTGAGCCCAAGTTCAAATCTCTGCATTTCACGTTTTTTTTTGCTAGCAAAATCTATTTATGTGAATAATCTGTTTCATTATTGTTTGTTTCGGTTTTCTTTTTCAGTCATTTCAGGGGTTATTGAGCTGTAAAAAGATAAAGCGCTTGAAAGAATAAAATAAATTTGAAAGAATACTTTTTAAATGACTTTTTATTCTCTTTTTGTTTACAAGTTATACATGCTTACTGTAGAAGATTTAGAAAATACAATAAAACATATGGAAATGAACTTCTTGACTATCATAACCCCACCACCATGATAGACATTATTATTGACATTCATTTTGGGGGATGGAATCAATCTATACTTTTTGGAAACATGACTTTCTTTCACTCAGCAGCATATGATGAAGAACAATTTCTGGCAACAGTTAAACATGTACCCTACTCTCAGTCCTGAGTCAGAATGCCACTTTTTGTGATATTTTTAAGTACTTTTTGGATAATAGGGAATTCAGAAAAAAATAATTCAACAATATGGCAATTTTTTGTTACATTAGATGTGCCTCAGGGCCCAGGGATCAGCGGAGCCTGTGTGTTTATGCACCCTGGGGGTGCAGAGGTCCTGTCCTAGGCAGAGGCCAATGGCGAAACTTCCGACTCCGAGAAGCCGCCTGGGGGCTGGAAGAGTCGCCCTGGGGAGGAGTCCGGACACCTCCATGCCCGGCTCCTGGAGCGCTGCCCAGGCCCTGAGTGCAGCGTGGAGCCGTGCAGGCCTGGAGGGCACGGGTGGGGGTGGGGCACATGCGCCTGGTGCAGCAGGACGTGCTGGGGAGCCGCCAGCCTTCTGGGGCCTCCTCCTGCTTCAGGGCCTCCCCCTCCGTGGTCTCCTCCTCCCCCACCATTTATTGGTTTGGGCTATTAAAGAGCTATTCATTGGACAGTCAATTGGATTCTATAATCCAGATTTCCTTGATGTCTAAAATAGCCAGAATGTGGTGTACAGAAATACATTCTCTCTCTCTTGCTCTCTCTCTCGCTCTCTCTCCTTCTAACAGCAACTCTGCTAACAGCATAGTTGAGTTGAGTATATTTATAATAGCTCCACTGTGCTGTGTGCTTTACTTTTATGAATTATCTCAATTGATCTTCACATATTATATGAGGCAGTCATTAATTATGATTCTCATTTTACAGATGAGGAAATGAAACTTGAGTGAGGTAATTTTCTCCAAGTCATACAATGGCAAAGTGGCAGGCTGGGACTGCTAGCTGAGTTCTGATTTCCAAATCCGGGTTCTTAACTACTGTATTGTATCGACCACTTATTTGGAAAGACACTACCAGAGTGAGGAGGAAGAAAACCTGGAGGAGGAACTTCAGGCATTTCCGACTCACTGTCATAGTGGTTAAAAGCTGAGTCTCTGCTCTCTGATCCTCCTGACAGGTCTGTGGTACCTGAGCTAGTCTGAAGCTGCATGTGGCCCAGGCTAGGATGTACCGCAGGGTGATGCTGTCACTGCTCTGCCTCAGAGCTTGCTCTGTTTTCCATGCAGCTTGTGCAATGACCCTGGTGCAGAGCATGCTGTGAAACAGCCTATTCTGTTAGTCTGGGCCACACTTGCTCAGGCTTGTTGTACTGCCATACGCTATTTTTAAATGTTTCCATGTGCCTGCTTCATCTCCCCAACTAGAAGATAAATTGAGACCAAAGCCATGCATTTCCCCCATCACCTCGCACAGTACAAGGCATAGCAGGGGCATCTGAAAACTCTTGCTGATTTAGGTTGGGCAACCCTGATATCACCTCTGTACCTCAGTTTCCTCTTCTTGCATCAGGGGCTTGAGTGGAAAAAGAGCTAAGGACTTACCCACCTCTTCAATTCTGTATGTCATCAGGGATTTCTCTGCAAGGGTACACTGTCAAGACAGTTCAGAAATTTTTCCTGCAAAGCCAGAGTCTCCAAATGGTGAGCATTGTCACCTACTCGCTAGCTAACCTTTCCAAACACGTGACTATAACTGAATTTCCATAAAGAAATTACATTTTAAAGTGACAAAAAGCCATTATTATAAAATGACTGTTAATGAGGCAAAGAGTGTAAACTGATTCTTGCCCAAGTCATTAATCAATTGATGCACTTGAAAGAGGAGCGTCCTTCTGCGTTTTACCAGTCATTTATTCAAATCAAGTAAACATTGTCCACATTGTCCCCTGAGAAAGTACAGGGTGACTTATTAAGAAATTGAGCAGGCCAAATTGCTTAGAGAAATTTCACATCGAAGGATCCTTTCAATAAAGTGTTTTCATGGCATTGGCGGGTTCTGCGGGCTGCACACTCTGGTCACTCCTCTTTGGGCCTCATCCGGTTCTATCTAATGCAGTAATGCAGTGAGGTTCAAGGCAACCTCCCGTTGTTTCACGGGTCAGTTGCTCTCAGACATGGAGACAACACCATTCTAGAGGCAATAGCTTGGTGACAAAGACCCTGACACCTATTTGGACTTTCTTTGAAGTCAAATGGCTTGCCTCCCTTTCTGGTTAGTCAAGTAGGTAGTTACTTGGCAGAATCGAAAGCCTCAAACTCAGGTGTGTTTTGTTTGAATGTGATGGCATCTGGTGGCAGGTCATGCTATTTCAGGCCTATTCTATAGCTGTTATTGCTGCCACAGGAGAGGAGGGAAAGAGGAAGGAGAGTTCTAGGACCTGCCACTGAAGACCTTTTACCACTTAGAAGGAAATGCTCAAAACAACTTCAAACATGAGGCTACTGAAAAATCATAAATAATGATCCATTTTGTCATTAGCCATGATATATAATGGCATCTGAAAGTCATAGTAATCTATGAGTGCCATGTTAGGACAAAATTTAGAACAGGTTATCACTACCCAATGGCAAAGCATCTAGTAAATTCAGTTAAATTTTTTAAAGTTCATCCTTTAAATCAAGTAAGCAGTTTTTTTTTCCTTTTATATGCATGTTGCCACATCCTAGAAACCCTGCCTGGGACTTCTCTCAGGAGTTTTGTGATCTCATTTTGCAAACGGGCATCAAACGCACACACACACATACACATACACACACAGAAGCACACACCCAGACACCCCGTTAGTAGAACGTTTCCCTTTTTGCCAGGAAGAAACACCTACAGGTTTCCTGATTGCTCAGAAGGAATGTTTCTAAGGCCTTCACAAGTGGGGAAGAATTTGTCTCCTTCCTTTTGGAGACATGGCGGCACCAGAAGGAAGGAGCTAATGGCCAGTATCTTAACCCATCCCACCTTTCATTCTTGTCATAACTTAATGTCCTGCTCAAATGAAAAATGAATGAATGCATGCTTCATTACAATCTGTCCTTGCTAGCATTCATTGAGACTCCTTGAGTATGTGTCACCACAAACTTTACCTCCTGAGGTCTCCTGACTGGCCCATTCTCTCCATCTCCATTCCTTCACCAGCAAGATTGTAAACGCTCACCCCATTTCTGCGTTTGCCCCTCTCTGATCCCCTCTCCTCACAGCAGCCGCAGTGAACTTGGATAAGCGCAAATCTCCCTCCAGTTGATTCCCCGTGCTCTTGGACCCAAATGAAATCCTTAGAATGGACAAAGTCCTGTCTCTCCCTATCTCTTTAGCCTCATCTCTCTCAGCTCCCTCTTGCTCCTTACTCAGCAGGGAATCCAGGCTCTTTCAGGTTCTTCAAAGCACCAGCATCCCTCTGTCCCCCTGGCCTTTGCCTGTGCTGCTCTCTTTGTCTAGCCTTCTCTCCCATCCTCACCCCTCCCAGTCTTACTCCCACTCCTCCTTCAGGCTCCATTAAACATTACTTCCTTGGGGAAGCCTTTCCTCACTCTCCAGGCTAAGTTATGACCCCTATTTTTTTCCCATGACACTTTGTACCTTTCCTTCACAGCATTTCTCAGCTGTAGCTGGATAATTGTTTGCTCATGTGTTTAACAGATTGCTTGTCAGTTCACAGAACAGTCCAGGCCCCGGGGTCCAGGTCCAGGCCCGGTCCAGAGTCAGACTGCACAACTCAGGTCTTAGCTCTGCCACTTAGTAATGTCACTCCTCCATGCTTCCATTTCTTCACCACCCAAATAGGGTTAACAACTGCATCTATTTCACAAGGTCACTTTGGACATTAGATTAGATAGCAAGTAGCCCATGTCTGGTGACTAGTAAGCACTTAGTAAATATTAAGAAGAAAACCTTAGCAAGTACCAAATATTGGTTTGCTGAAAGAATGAATGTTGTTTATATAAAACTAGAGGCCCAGTGTACAACATTTGTGCATAGGGTGGGAGGATCCCTTAGCCTGGCCTGCACCCTCTCACAGTCAAGGACCCCTCGGGGGATGTCCACCTGCTGGCTTAGGCCTACTCCCCACGCTGCTCAGCCAGAAGCTGGGCTCACTGCTCCTTAGCACTGCCTCAGAGGCGGGAGAGGCTCCCTCCACCACCGCTGCACTCGGCAGCCATGAGCCTGGCTTCTGGCTGAGCAGAGCTCCCCCTGTGGGAGTGCACTGACCACTAGGGGGCAGCTCCTGCATTTAGCATCTGCCCCCTGGTGGTCAGTGTGCATCACAGCAACCGGTCGCTCCACCATTTAGTTGATTTGCATATTAGGATTTTATTATATAGGACTAGAGGGGGGGGCGTCCCTCAGCCCCGCTTGCACCCTCTCCAATCCGGGACCACTGGCTCCTAACCACTCACCTGCCT
>NW_005353721.1:409042-414220 GCF_000412655.1 Myotis brandtii
CCTGCCTGCCTGATCACCCCTAACCACCTCTGCCTCAGCCCCCACCACCGTGGCTTTGTCCAGAAGGATGTCCAGAAGATGTCCGGTCTAATTAGGATATTACCCTTTTATTAGTAAAGAGGGGAATAACAGCATTTGCTCCACCAACCACTCAAGATGAATTTAGGATGAAATAAATTGCTGAGTGTGAAAAGGTTCTTTAACTTGTGTCAGGCTCTGCTAACATGGAGTCCTGCCACTGCTGTCTACACTTTCCAGCTGGAAGCCAAAAAATTTTGCTTAGCCAAAAAATCTTAGTGACCTATTTTTTTTTTAACAAAAGGGTGAAGCTGGATGTCTTATATGTGAAAAAGTTTTCCTAGAAGAACAAAGACCACCCCACTCTCATTCCCATGGAAGAGAGAGACAGCATAGGGGCACAAAACTCCTTCCCAGGAGCACACAGAGAGAGCAGGACAAGGCCACTCTGTAGGTCTTCTTGCTCTGCATGAACAGTCTCCCAAGATCAGGGGTGGAAATCTGGCACTCTATCCCCTGGGGAAAATATTAGCCCTTAGCAAATGAGTGGACCTTGAAGTTTTCCTCCAGGGGAACAGGTACTATCTGAAGCACTACAACAGCTGGGTGCTAATGTACAGTCTCAGCAGGAGCAGTGAAGGAGGCTGTGGTGCATGATACAGGCCCTAATTCATCAAACTACTCCCCACCCTGTTTTCAGTCAATGCAGCATCTCTCATTTAGTTCAGTGCCACATGGAGTGGATATTCCTGCTGTTAATAGAGTTCTAGAGGTTTCTGAATTCTGAGGGTCAGATGCATCTTAGGGCTATTGAACCCAAAAGTCTGTTCCATGCATGCTCATGATGCTCTCCTTGATGCGTGGCCAAGCCACAGACCCCGACCTTCCTGGAGGGGGTCCCTTAGCACAGGTATGAGCAAACCCCATGCTAAACCAACATGGAGATAGATCCTGGTTGATCTGTCCAGGGGGAGGAGAGCCTAATGCCACAGCGACGACACAGCCATGGTTAGAAGTGAGAAAGGACTGGGGGCAAAGGAGAATTGGGTAAGGATTTTAATGAGGAGGAAATAGAGTGAAGCAAAGTATGGAGATGAGGTGAGATGGTGTAGAGAGAGACCTCCCGTCATTTTGGCAAGCACTCCTCTAAGACACCCACAGGTCCTGGGGTGAAATTGCAAGCCAGAATGGAGTCTTTGGGGGTGCAAACCATCCCAAGCAATAAGAGCCAAAGGGGGAAATGAAATATCACTCAAAGACACCGAATGATGAGAGAGACCTCCCACCATTTTGGCAAGCACTCCTCTAAGACACCCACAGGTCCTGGGGTGAAATTGCAAGCCAGAATGGAGTCTTTGGGGGTGCAAACCATCCCAAGCAATAAGAGCCAAAGGGGGAAATGAAATATCACTCAAAGACACCGAATGATGCACTGGACTGGGAGTCAGGAGCCTCAGCTTCCAGTTATGACCCTGCCACTTGAGCCTTTGGGTAAAGACTTACTCAGAATGGAGTGATTTCATAGCTGTCAAAACACTCTCAGCATTTTAGGCACTCCACAGACATGGCGCCAAGGGTTTTTCTATTAAAGTTGGTGTAGTTAGAACTTCCTGACAAACCCTCTGGACTCCGGGTGTTTTCGAAGATGGAGAATTGCTAAACAACTGTGATAAGCAAATGTTTTACACAATGAATGACCAGGAGGGAGGACTTCTAACAGGAAATGGCAAAAGGTATGTGGATTTAAAGTAGTATGGTATTTGGATTTAAATAAAAATATAAGATCTATATGTAGCACAGCTAACAGGCTTCAGTATTATGAGAAAATGGTTATTTGGGATTATTGTTGCTGAAAATGCATTTTCTTTTTAATTGTTAGAAAACATAATACATGCAATTAAACATGTGTAAATGGGTATGTAAAAAAATTCTTCTGTCAATACCCTTCTGGGAAGCAGCCATTGCTGTCAGTTCCTTCCAGAGACTCTCATGACTTTCAATAAGGCTAAAAGTTTCTATGCACTTGGGTTGGATCAGCAGTTCTTCTGAGGGAGACACGCCTCTTTTCAGATGGATATTTTGTTCACAAACACAAATATGTGTATTTGTAAACACATAAATGCACACAGGTTAGTCAAAAGTCTCTCACAGATTGGAAGAAAAACATAACAATGAATTTATCACTGTATACAAATAGAAAAAGTCCCTAAGCTTATGGAATTCAAAACACTTAAAGTTCTGCTTGAACATTAATGATTAAAAGGATTTTTTTGGCTGTGTTTTATTTTTGAACAATAGAGTCATGCTATGAAAATAAATGCACTTTGGTAGTGCCTTGGACTTCACATTCTGTGTGTGTGTGCAGAAATATCCACACAAAATTGCTATACCTTTTAAACCATTTTTCTTCTGGTCTATTACTCTGCAGGGGAAATTTGAGTAGGCATTGATGATGATAAACACCACAGTTTAGAAGATGTTAAACCAAGCTTATCAGAGCTCACATAGAGAAACAAATTAGGCGAACTGAAGTAATTTGCGCTAACGAAGTTTTATTCCAACCATCCAGATCAATTAAACTTCAAGTACTTGCTTGGGTTCCTGCTCTATAAGACAATGAGGAGCTGCTGCCTACAGGACAGAGCTGAAAGTTCTCATTGAAAAGCTATGGAAATATGCCCTAACCGGTTTGGCTCAGTGGATAGAGCATCGGCCTGCAGACTCAAGGGTCCCAGGTTCGATTCCGGTCAAGGGCATGTACCTTGGTTGCGGGCACATCCCCAGTAGGGAGTGTGCAGGAGGCAGCTGATTGATGTTTCTCTCTCATCGATGTTTCTAACTCTCTATTCCTCTCCCTTCCTCTCTGTAAAAAATCAATAAAATATATATTTTTTTAAAAAAGCTATGGAAATAAAGGGGACAGAACCAGTCAGTGCTTCGTGCATATATTTCATGAGTCTTACCATTTGAGCATCATATCATATTGAAATTAAGAAAAAGTGGGCAATGCAACCTCATGGACCCTGCTTCTTGAGGACCCCAGGGGTTCCACTATTCCAAAGACCTGATATTATGAGAATGTGGCCAACTTTCTAGGTTAAAGCTGCCCTGCAAGAAATGGGCATAAGAGAGGCTTCCATGGAAGAGTGGGAAACCCAGGGGCTGGGAATCAAAAGATCAGGAGAATCTAGTCCTTGTTCTGCCACAACTTAGCTGTGTTTTACATCTCTGAGCCTTGGTTTTCTAATCAACATAATGAGAAAACTAAACTGAATAATTTATTACATTCCCCCTTTTTTGTTTTTTATTAAATACTAGAGGCCCGGTGCACGAAATTCTTGCACTCAGAGGCAGGGGTCCCTCAGCCCAGCCTGCACCCTTTCACAGCCCAAGAGCCCTTGAGGGATGTCTTACTGATGGCTTAGTTTCGCAGACCAAGAGCCCTTGAGGGATGTCTTACTGATGGCTTAGTAAGTCTTAGGGGGTCTAAGCCGGCAGTCAGACATCCTTAGCACTGCAGCGGAGGCAGGAGAGGCTCTTGCCAGCACCACTGCACTCGCCAGCCATGAGTCCTGCTTCTGGCTGAGCGGCGCTCCCCCTGTGGGAGCACACTGACCACCAGGGGGCAGCTTCTACACTCAATGTAGGAGCTTCCCCCTGGTGGTCAGTGCGCATCATAGAGACTGGTCGTTCTGCCGTCAGGCCAAAACCGGCTCTCCGACATCCCCCAAGGGGTCCCAGAATGTGAGAGGGTGCAGGCCAAGCCAAGGGCACCACCAGTGCATGATCGGGACCGGGGAGGGACGTAGGAGGTTGTCCAGCCAGGGAGGGACCACGGGAGGGCTCCAGGGCATGTCTGGCCCATCTCTCTCAGTTCCAATCAGCCGGACCCCAGCAGCAAGCTAACCTACCAGTCGGAGCATCTACTCCCTGGTGGTCAGTGCACATCATAGCAACTGGTTGACCAGTCAACTGTCTGCCCCCTGGTGGTCAGTGCACATCATAGTGAGCAGTTGAGCGGCCTTAGCATATTATTAGCATATTACGTTTTGATTGGTTGAACGGCCAACTGGATGACTGGACAAATAGCATATTAGGCTTTTATTATATAGGATTTCCTATGCTATATGTTAAATGCCCATGACTATTTTCATATTTTTTAATTCCTTTCCCTTTTTCACCCATCCCCCCAACTTCTCTCCCATCTGGGAAACAAACATGTTCTTGTAGCTATGAGTTTATTTACATTTTGATTATTTATTTATTTTGTTGTTGTTTTTAGATTCCACATATAAGTGAAATAATATGGCATTTGTATTTCTCTGTCTGAATTATTTTACTCAACACAATACTCTCTAAGTCCATCTGTGTTGCTGCAGATGGCAAGATTTCATTCTTTTTTTATAGCTAAGTCATATTCCATTGTATATATGCTCTACTTCTTTTTTATCCATTCATCAATGGTGGACACTTAGATTGCATCTATATCTTGGCTATTGTACATAATGATGCAATAAATATATGGCTGTATATGCCTTTTCAAATTAGTGTTTTGGGTTTCTTAAAATAAACACTCAGAAGTGGAATTTCTGGGTTCTTCTTTGTCTCTTGTTTTAAAGTATATTTTGTCTGATACCCCAGCTTTTTGTTTGCTTGTTTCCATTTTCATGAAACAACTTTTCTATCCCTTTACTTTCAGCCTTTGTGTGTCTTTTGATCTGAAGTGAGTCTCTTATAGACAGCATATTTAAGAGTCTTGTTTTGTTCTCCATTCAGCCACATTATTTTTTCTTATTAGAGCATTTATTTTTTTTATTTTTTTAATTAAATCTTTATTGTTCAGATTATTACATTAGTTACTCTTTTTTTCTACCATAACTCCCCTCCACCCAGTTCCCACCCCACCCACCACCCTCACTCCCCACCCACTGTCCTAATCCATAGGTGCACGATTATTGTCCAATCTCTTCCTGCACCCCCCACACCCCTTTCCCCCCCAAGAATAGTCAGTCCATTCCCTTTCTTTGTCCCTGATTCTTCTATTACAACCAGTTCATACTGTTCATCAGATTATTTATTCACTTGATTTTTAGATTCACTTGTTGATAGATGTGTATTTATTGTTCATCATATGTATCTTTACCTTTTTCTTCTTCTTCC
>NW_005353721.1:415696-440207 GCF_000412655.1 Myotis brandtii
CAGCCCGCTCCGCATGCACCTCCGCACCTTAGTATTTTACTTCCACACTGCGCCTCCTCTGAGTCTCGGTATGCTTTTCTCTTTCCTTCTAGTTGTAGAATTTCCACTCAGCCAGCCTTCCTGTGGTTCTGGATATTGTCCATTCCGTCTTTTAGTTGTATTTTTGAAGTAGTTGTGCAAGGCGGCAATCTCCAGTGTTTACCTATGCTGCCATCTTGGTTTCCATCTTATTGGAGCATTTAATCCATTTACATTTAAAGTAATTTTGATAGATATGTAGTTATTGCTACTTTTTTTTATCATATTTTGATCTTTTTTTCTTCTTCTTAAAGAGGTTCCTATAACATTTCTTATAATACTGTTTTGGTGGTGATGGACTCCTTTAGCTTTTTCTTGTCTAGGAAACTCATTATCTCTCCTTTGATTCTAAATGATAGCTTTGCTGAAGAAAGTAATCTTCATTATAGGTCCTTGATTTTCATCACTTTGAATATTTTGTGCCAAGCCCTTCTGGACTGCAAAATTTCTGTTGAGAAATCAGCTGGAAGTCTTATGGGTGTTCCCTTGTAGGTAACTAACTGTTTTTCTCTTGATGCTTTTAAGATTCTTTCTTTATCTTTAACCTTTGCTATTTTTTAATATATTTATTTCAGAGATGAAGGGAGAGGGAGAGGTAGAGATAGAAATATCAATGATGAGAGAGAATCATTGATTTGCTACCTCCTGCACACCCCTCACCAGGAATCGAGCCCACAACCTGGGCATGTGCCCTAACTGGGAATTGAACTGTGACCCCCTGGTTCATAGGTCAACACTTAACCACTGAGCCACACCAGCTGGGCAACTTTTGCTATTTTAATTATGATGTGTGGCCCTCTTTGGATGTATTTTGTTTGGGACTCTGAGCTTCTTGGGTTTGTATGTATATTTCTTTGCCAGGGTTGGGAAGTTTTCAGTCATTGTTTCTTCAAATAGGTTTTCAATTCCTTGTTCTCTGTCTTCTCCTTCTCATACCCCTATGATACAAATGTTATTATAATTGTTGTTGTCCCAGAGGTCTCTTAAACTATTCTCTTTAAAAAAAATATATGATTTTTTTTTTCTGTTCTGATTTTGGCTTTTTCCTGCTACCTTATCTTCCAAATTACTGATTTGATTCTCTGCTTCGTCTAATCTAGTGTTGATTCCTTCTAAGGTGTTCTTCAGTTATTGTATCTTCATTGTTGACTGGCTCTTTTTTATGGTTTCTATATTCCTTTTTATGCTGTTGAAGTTCTTACTAAGTTCTTTGAGCATCCTTATAACCACTGTTTTGACTCTGTATCTAGGTAGATTGCTTATCTCCATCTCATTTAGTTCTTTTTCAGAGATTTCTCCTGTTTGCTCATTTGGGACATATTTCTTTGTCTCCCCATTTTTGCTGCTTCCCTGTGGTTATTTCTATGTATTAGGTAAAGCTGTTATATCTCCCAGCCTTGGTAGAGTGGCCTTAGGCAGGAAGTGTCCTGTAGGGCTCATTGGCACAATCTCCTGGATTACCTAAACTGGGTGCTCCAGGTGTGTTCCTTGTGTGGGTTGTGTGTGCCTTCCTGTTGTAGTTTAGTCTTGACCTCTAGAGGGATTGACTTTCTGGTTGATTGGTTGAAAGGACTGGTCATGACTTCAGTGGAGGAGCTGTTGTGCAGGGGCTTATCCTGAGTAGCAGGATTTGCTTTAGCAAGGCCCAGGTGCTGAGATGGCCCTTTGAGTGTGTTTGTGGAGGTGGTTGAATGGTACTCTGGTGTGGTCTGAAAATGGCCACCAGGTGTGTTGGTTCTGGGGCCTCTTAGACAGTGCAGGCCAAGGTCAGCTACTGCCTATGCCCTGCCTGAGGCCACCCAGTATGAGCTACAAAGTGATCTACAGATTTTAGGTAAGTTCACAGCATAAGCCAAGACACGCTGTTTGTATGGAAAAGCCCCTTGAAGCAGCTACAATGGGCCCACAAGTTGGGTGGGGCAGGGTCTCAGGGAATCACCAGAGTGGGGCAAACAGTGTTAGCCAGGATGATGGAGACTCAGATATGGCCCTAGCCTGCACCAGCAGGAGGAGGGCCCAGCAAAGTAACAATGGCTTCTGCCAGCACTTCTGTCTGGGAGAAAGCTCCCCTCTAGCCCTCACCCTGAAGCGAGATAATTCAGTTTCTCCCTATATGTCCCTGGCACCTTTTGCGCTGCTGCTCTGGTGCTGGAGCTCAGAGTGATTGAGTCTGCCAGCAAGTAAGTTTGTAGGGGCCCTTTAAGAAGACTGCCTGGGACTCCTGAAGCCTCCCATCTCACTCAGCCACAATCTCCACTGGGGACTTCTCTTCTCAACACTGGAAACCTGGGCTTGAGAGTCTGGTGTGGTGCTAGGACTCCTCACTTCTCAGGGGGGACCTCTACAACTAGGATATCCCACCCAATTTGTAACTGCCACACATGGCTATGAGACCAGCCTGTTCCACAACTGCATACCTCCTACCAGTCTCAACATGGCATCTTCTGCATATCCTTAGTTATAGGGCCTCTGTTCAGCTAGCCTTAGGCAGTTCTCAATGATGGCTGTTCTCTGGTTTAGCTGTAATTTTGAAATGGTTTTGAGAGGAGTGAGTATAGTGTTTACCTCCTCTGCCATCTTGACCAGAAGTCTCTTATATGTTTTACATCTCCCAAGTTTTCCCTTTCAAGCCAGGTCTTCCTCCCTGCTGACAAGAATGTCTGTATGTACATGTCTGAGCAAAAGCTTTAAATGTGATCTCATGGTTTGTGTTAAATTTTCTTGCTCTGCCCTCCACCATAAGAACAACATAATCCCAGAAAAACACTACTCCGTCTAAAATGAGAAGTCACACTGAATCCAGCCAAGTTAAGAAGAGCCAGAGGTGATTCACAGCTTTCATGTAACATTAATAACAAAGACATATTTAATGTAAGGCATTGAGATATTGCAGTTATTTTCTACTACATCAAAAGTTAATAATACAGGAGATATTGGTGAATAGGTATTGTATTTAAGGTCATAGGACTCAATGAGATCACTTAGGGCATAAGAATAGAGAAAGAAAAAGAATGACAAAGATGATCTCAGTGAATTAGTTTGAAAAATAAATTGTTAAAAAATAGATAGAATACAAGGTGAGAAAGTGCATGCAAAAAATACAGATGACATTTTAAACAAATTTTTTATAAAGGGAAGCAGAGACATGAAGAGGTAATTGAAGTGAGTTGAGAGTTTTGGGAAATTTTGTTTAATTTGTTTTTTATGAGTGATGACACAGAATGCTTGCTTATATGTTGGTAGGATAAATCCAGTAGAAGGTCATTATTTTAAGATAATATGATAAACAAATTAATGCTCAAATAAGTGATGAGTATTGTCAGATTTTATATTACAGTTTTTCTATTGATGGTATTTAATTATGCCTTCACCAGGAATCCAAAGAAAGTATTAGAATCCTGCAATGTCAATTATTCTTTTCCTGCAATTTCCTGACGATCTTAAGGGAACCACAAACAATGAATAACAAATAATTAAAAAGCTTCTCTACTAATGGTCGTTCAAGTGCTCGATACTCTAGTTCAAAGTCCTCAGGCTTCTCCTCCAAGTTCTAAATCCAGTTCTTGTTATTTTTAACCTCTTTAGGAAACTGCAAGAAGAAATCCAATTGAAGAGAGTGTAGGTCTGGAATCTACTTACACATCCCCATGGAGTGTCAGAGAGAGCAAGGGGAGAAGGGGCTGCATTTGATGTTACAACGCCCCATCTCTTACCTATTTCTTAGTTATAATGATTCACATTAGTGACTTCCTCCCTTAAAGGGACATCTAGCAAGGGGGTGGGTAGAATTGCTCATGAAATGGTAAGTTCCTCTATTGATGGTTGATTGTGCTGTTCTCCACAAGCAACTCAATCAGATTTAACTAGAAATCTTTGAAGACAATGTCCTAATCCAATTGAGGAAGCATAGGAAGAAGCTAGGAAAGTTCCTGGGCAAGTGGAATGGGCAAACTGAGACAAGACAATTAAACATGGCCAAACTATTTGACCAATTTATAGCCAGGTTGTGAATCACAAGACCTTATCTTTCCTAACCAAGGACACTTGACTGGCTTATTTCACTTAGCATAATGCTCTCCAGTTCCATCCATGCCTTTGCAAATGGTAAGAGTTCCTTCTTTTTTACAGCAGCATAGTATTCCATCGTGTAGATGTACCACAGTTTTCTAATCCATTCATCTACTGATGGGCACTTAGGCTGTTTCCAGATCTTAGCTATGGTGAATTGTGCTGCTATGAACATTTGTGTGCACATATCCTTTCTGATTGGTGTTTCTGGTTTCTTGGGATATATTCCTAGAAGTGGGATCACTGGGTCAAATGGGAGTTCCATTTTTAGTTTTTTGAGGAAACTCCATACTGTCTTCCATAGTGGCTGCACCAGTCTGCATTCCCACCAGCAGTGCACGAGTGTTCCTTTTTCTCGACATCCAGAGATCAACCGAAGGACTTGTATGCATGCATATGAGCATAACCAATGGACATAAGACACTGGGGGGCAGGGGAGGCCAGGGGATTGTCAAGGGAGGGGGGGGAAAAAGGACACATATGTAATGCTCTTTGTAATACTTTAAGCAATAAAACAATAAAAAAAATAAAAATTCTTAATGGATAAAAAAAAAGGACACTTGAGAACAAATGGTTCATACTTCTCCTCCCTAACCAGAAATTACATAGCTTAAATCATCAGGGAGATAAGAGAACAGAGACCCAATTGATGCCATTTGGGTCAGCCAAACCTGAGGATGAAGTCAGGGGAATAAATAACAAAAACCTGATTAGAGCCTGATAGATCCAAGATAAAAGTGAAGCAATAAAGCTGACCAGAGAATGATCCCAAGCTCCCCTATATGCTCATTTTGATGATTCAACATATTGAAGAACACACCTGGAAAACTAATGAATATTCTGTTCAGACCTTCCCGAAAGACCTCCCCTAGGATTCCTACTCACAGAAGAGTGATAAAAACCCTCAAGACAAAGGATGCCAGCCTGGGCCAGCCTCTCTCTCTGGAGTACTCCCATGCCTTCTCTCAGGCATGAACTTTTTGCTTTCTTTCTCCTAAATTCTAAGGGTCCCCATGAGACTTGCAACCAGGGGAGAAGCAGGAAGTGACCGCTCATCCTGGGCTTACCTCCTGAACCTGTCTCTGAGCTAACAGCAGCCTCACCTTGGCTCATTTCTTTCCTATAATATTTCTAAGGAGCCAAAGCAGAGTACTGCCTAGGCTCTCTCCTGTTGCTTCTTCTACCCTAAGACCTTCCTTTGTTTCACTGTCCCCAGTTTTCATAAGCATACTCTCAAAATCACCTGCACTTGTATTGTGAAATCTTTCCTGCACTAAATCAAGAAATCACACACTACTGGGTGGCTCAAGGCAGACCCACTCTGGGCCCAGACCCTGTCCAGTGACACAAAGACATGGAATTCAGAGTGGAAATTTCAGACATCGAGGCACAGAACCAGGTTAAAGACTCAGGGAGTGCTCCTAAGGCCTCCATCTTCCTCACAGTAAAGCTAATTTATGTCAAGTTCAGTCTGCTTTGGGGCCCTTGCACATGCATCATGTATAGGTTTTTCACTATAAAACCTCTAAAAAGTTCCTTTATGATGTCTGTGCTGTTCTTCCCAGGAAGCTCAAATGAGTATTCTCTTTTTAAAGCCCCCATAACTATCAAATTACTTGACTTTTATTGCAAAGAAAGAATAACTGCTCCGGAATCCAGTGATCATGCTTTTTGGGCAGCTCAAAGGGAATTCATAATTCAGAATTAATTAGGCAATGAGAGAGAACAGGAGGCATATTTTAGTGTATTAATTCATGCCAAGTTCAAACTCATTCCATTTCTGTTGCCCAGTGTGAATAATTATACCATTAATCCAAGGCAGGAGGAGAGCTATTGTGACTGCAATACATTTCTAAGCAAATAAAGAAAAATGTCACTTATCCCTTTCAACTAATGCTCTGCATAGAGCTACGCGTAATAATACTTTTATTTATTTATAGGCCATACATTTCCTAGGTTCAATAAACTATAAGGTAAGCAAAATGCTAGTTAAAGAGAAAAAACAGAACTTTTCCATCTGTTTCTAAAACAAAAAATTATACAAGGGAAATGACTGAGTAGAGAGCCTAAAAATTTAAGGAGAGCTTGGGAAAGGGCTAAAAGAAAGAGGTGATGATGTGGCTTCTTTGTTTCCCTCTCCTCTTCTGAGGCACCCTCTCTGCACTGTGACTCAGAGGGATAGAAGTTCAGAGGAGGAAAGTTTCATACTCATTTAATCATCTCTGACCATGACCCCTGATACCAATCATTCTTTGCTGTCAGGATGGTACAGGTCAGCCTGAACCCTTCCTTACTTCCAGATGCCCTTCCAGTTTGTGTGTAGTTTACAGAAGTCTTGGGAAATCAGTGTGGTTTCCATGCCTTCTTAGGATGAATAAAAATGCAGAGGATGGCCCATGTGGGCCTTTCCAGCTTCATAATATTTAAAAGGAGAATGGGGAGACAGAGGGCTCACACTACGGGAAGGCAATTCCACGTTTCCTCTGGGACCAGCAGGGAGGAGGTCAAGGTCCACTGTAGGCAGGGTCCCTGGGTGTCAACAGTCACAGAGGCCGTGGAAAGCAGTTCACACTGTCACAACACTGGCCCTTCTGCAGAGCTGTGGGACTGTCCAGGCCTACATATAGCCCTGCCCATTCCTGCCAGCAGAGCAGACCCTATAGCCACAAAGACAGAGAGGATGAGTAGAGAGATAGGATAAGACCTTGTCCTCAATGTAGCACAGTGTCAAAAACACAACAGGAACTCTGTCAGTGTTTCATTGAAATAAATGAAGTGTTCCAAATCTGCCTCTCATTCATTTTTATTTGACTTGGTAAAGGAAAACTCTTCCTCTCCTCAAAACACTTCTGACATCAAATGTGTGAGTTTTTCACTCCAAACAATTCTCCAATTATCTCTGGAAATTAGATAGGGGTCCTACAATTTAATTCATTCTGACACTAACTAAACAGAGCTAGTGAGACCCCCCAATTAAGAGTTCAGTCTCAGAAGACTGCTCCCTACTTCAGATTCCAATTGCAAGTAGTGGGTCTTCGTTTACTCACACTTCTATTCTGATTTGGCTGCAGAACAGGGGTTTCCACCACTCTTCCACAGGTTTAATAATTTGCTATAAATGCTCACAGAACCCAAGGAAACACTTTACTTACCATTACCAGTTTATTATAAACTAGAGGCCCGGTGCACAAAATTCGTGCACTGGGGGGGGGTTGTCCCTCAGCCCAGCCTGCACCATCTTCAATCTGGGATCCCTCGTGGAATGTCCGACTGGGACCCCTCAGGGGATGTCCGACTGCCGGTTTAGGCCCGATCCCACAGGGATCTAAACTGGCAGTCGGACATCCCTCTCACAATCCAGGACTGCTGGCTCCTAACTGCTCGCCTGCCTGCCTGCCTGATTGCCCCTAACTGCTTCTGCCTGACAGCCTGATCACCCTCTAACCACTCCCCTGCCAGCCACATCAACACCTAACTGCTCCCCTGCTGGCCTGATCGCCCCCCTGCCGGCCTGGTTGCCTCTAACTGCCCTCTTCTGCAGGCCTGGTCCCCCCAGACTGCCCTCCCCTGCTGGCCTGGTCGCCCCTAATTGTCCTCCCCTACAGGCCTGCCCCCCCAACTACCCTCCCCTGCTGGCCATCTTGTGGCAGCCATCTTGTGACCACATGAGGATGGCCATCTTGTGACCACATGGGGGTGGCCATCTTGTGCGAGGGTGTGAAGGTCATTTTGCATATTACTTCTGTATTATATAGGATGATAACATAAAGGATACAAATGAATAGCCAGATGAAGAGGTAGAAAAGTGAGGTCTTGGAGGGTCTCTGAATGCAGGAGCTTTTGTCTCCATGGAATTTGGGTTGCACCACTCTCCTAGCATGCAGATGTATTTGCCAACTTGGAAGCTCTCTAAATACTTTCAGTTGAGGTTATTATGGAGGTTCCACTATGTAGGCATAGTTGACTAAATCACTGACCATTAATGATTAGCTCAATCTCTTCTCCCCTCTCTAGAAGTCAAGATTTGGGACTGAAAGTTCCCAGCCTCTACTCACATGGTTGGTTACTCCTGGCAAACTTGAGAAAGAAGAACAAAGTTGAAGGTATTATGCTACCTGATATTAAACTATACTACAAGGCTATAGTGATCAAAAAAGCATGGTACTGGCCCTGGCTGGTGTGGCTCAGTTGGTTTGTCATCATTCTGTGTACTGAAAGGTTGCTGGTTCAATTCCAGGTCAGGGCATATGCCCACAGTGGGGGCTTGATCCTAGTTAGGGGGCATGCAGGAGGTAGCCAATGGATATTTGATGGGTCTCTCTCTCTCTCTCTCATTATTATTATTATTATTCTCAATAAAAATCAATGAATAATCTTTTTTAAAAAACAACCATGGTACTGGGATAAAACAAACATATAGATCAATGAAACACAATTGAGAGCCCAGAAATAAACCCATGCCTTTGTGGTCAATTAATATTTAACAAAAGAGGCAAGATCATACACTGGGATAAAGATAGTGTTGGGAAAATTGAACAGATACATGCAAAATAATGAAACTAGACCATCTCCTTACATCATACACAAGAATAAACTCAAAATGGATTAAAGACTTAAAATGTAAAACTCAAAACCATATAAACCCTAGAAAAAAAAACATAGGCAGTATAATCTCTGACATTTCTTTCAGCAATATTTTTTTCTTTTTTTTTTCTTTTTTTTTAAATTTTTTTATTGCTTAAAGTATTACATAGGGTATTGCATATGTGTCCTTTTTTCCCCGCCCTTGACAATCCCCTGGCCTCCCCTACCCCCCAGTGTCTTATGTCCATTGGTTATGCTTATATGCATGCATACAAGTCCTTCGGTTGATCTCTTACCCCCTTCCCTCCTGCCCCCCAACCCTCCCCGGCCTTCCCGCTGCAGTTTGACAATCTGTTTGAGGCAGCTCTGCCTCTGTATCTATTATTGTTCAAAAGTTTATAATGGTCTCTATTATCCATGAATGTGTGAGATCATGTGGTATTTTTCCTTCATTGACTGGCTTATTTCACTTAGCATAATGCTCTCCAGTTCCATCCATGCCATTGCAAATGGTAAGAGTTCCTTCTTTTTTACAGCAGCATAGTATTCCATCGTGTAGATGTACCACAGTTTTCTAATCCATTCATCTACTGATGGGCACTTAGGCTGTTTCCAAATCTTAGCTATGGTGAATTGTGCTGCTATGAACATAGGGGTGCATAGATCCTTTCTGATTGGTGTTTCTGGTTTCTTGGGATATATTCCTAGAAGTGGGATCACAGGGTCAAATGGGAGTTCCATTTCCAGTTTTTTGAGGAAACTCCATACTGTCTTCCATAGTGGCTGCACCAGTCTGCATTCCCACCAGCAGTGCACAAGTGTTCCTTTTTCTCCACATCCTCTCCAGCACTTGTCGTTTGTTGATTTGTTGATGATAGCCATTCTGACAGGTGTGAAATGGTACCTCATTGTTGTTTTGATTTGCATCTCTCGGATGATTAGTGACTTTGAGCATGTTTTCATATGTCTCTTGGCTTTCTGAATGTCCTCTTTTGAAAGGTGTCTATTTAGGTCCTTTGCCCATTTTTTGATTGGATTGTTTATCTTCCTTTTGTTAAGTTGTATGAGTTCCCTATAAATTTTGGAGATTAGGCCCTTATCAGATATGACATTGGCAAATATGTTTTCCCACGCAGTGGGTTTTCTTGTTGTTTTGTTGATGGTTTCTTTTGCTGTGCAGAAGCTTTTTATTTTGATGTAGTCCCATTTGTTCATTTTCTCTTTAGTTTCAACTGCCCTAGGAGCTGTATCAGTGAAGAAATTGCTTCGGCATATGTCTGAGATTTTGTTGCCTTTGAATTCTTCTAGAATTTTTATGGTTTCCTGTCGTACATTTAAGTCCTTTATCCATTTTGAGTTTATTTTTGTGTATGGTGTAAGTTGGTGGTCTAGTTTCATTTTCTTGCATATATCTGTCCAATTTTCCCAACACCATTTATTGAAGAGACTATCTTGGCTCCATTGAATGTTCTTTCCTCCTTTGTCAAATATTAATTGAGCATATTGGTTCGGGCTAATTTCTGGACTCTCTATTCTATTCCACTGATCTATATGTCTGTTCTTGTGCCAGTACCAGGCAGTTTTGAGAACAGTGGCTTTGTAATACAGCTTGATATCTGGCATTGAGATCCCACCTACTTTGTTCTTTCTCAGGATCGCTGCAGCTATTCGGGGTCTTTTTTTATTCCAGATGAATTTTTGGAGAGTTCGTTCTAGATCTTTGAAGTAGGCCATTGGTATTTTAATGGGAAGTGCGTTGAATTTATAGATTGCTTTGGGTAGTATGGACATTTTAATGATGTTGATTCTACCAATCCAAGAACATGGTATGTTCTTCCATCTCTTTATGTCTTCCTCTATCTCTTTTTTCAACGTCCTGTAGTTTTCTGAGTAGAGGTCTTTTACCTCTTTAGTTAAGTTTATTCCTAGGTAGCTTAATTTTTTTGGTGCGATGGTAAATGGGATTGTTTTTATAATCTCTCTTTCTGAAAGTTCACTATTGGTGTATAGAAATGCCTCAGATTTCTTGGGGTTAATTTTGTATCCTGCTACATTGCCAAATTCATGTATTAAGTCTAGTAGCTTTTTGATGGAGTCTCTAGGGTTTTGTATGTATAATATCATGTCATCTGCAAATAAGGACAGTTTTACTTCCTCTTTTCCAATTTGGATGCCTTTTATTTCTTCTTCTTGCCTAATTGCAATGGCTAATACTTCCAGGACTATGTTGAAGAGGAGTGGCGAGAGTGGGCATCCCTGTCTTGTTCCTGTTCTTAGGGGAAATGGTGTTAGTTTTTGTCCATTGAGTATGATGTTGGCTGTGGGCCTGTCATATATGGCTTTTATTATGTTGAGGTATGATCCTTCTATTCCCACCTTGCTGAGAGTTTTTATCAAAAATGGGTGTTGGATTTTGTCGAATGCTTTTTCTGCATCAATTGATATGACCATGTGGTTTTTTTCTTTCAATTTGTTTATGTGATGTATTACGTTTATTGATTTACGGATGTTGTACCATCCTTGCATCCCTGGGATAAATCCTACTTGGTCATGGTGTATGATCTTTCTGATGTACTGCTGGATCCGATTTGCTAAGATTTTGTTGAGGATTTTGGCATCTATGTTCATGAGGGATATTGGCCTGTAATTCTCTTTCATTGTGTTGTCTTTACCTGGTTTTGGTATTAGGGTGATGCTGGCTTCATAGAATGAGCTTGGAAGTGTTCCTTCCTCCTGAATTTTTTGTAGTAGTCTGAGGAGGATAGGTTTTAGTTCTTCCTTGAAAGTTTGGTAAAACTCCCCTGAGAAGCCATCTGGTCCTGGGCTTTTGTTTGCTGGAAGCTTTTTGATGACTGCTTCAATTTCTTCCATAGTTATTGGCCTATTGAGATTTTTAGATTCTTCCTGATTAAGTTTTGGAATGCTGTATTTTTCTAGGAATTTGTTCATTTCCTCCAGGTTGTCTAGTTTGTTGGAGTAGAGTTGTTCATAGTATTGTTTAACAATCATTTGTATTTCTGTGGGGTCTGTTGTTATTTCGCCTCTATCATTTCTGATTTGGTTTATTTGGGTCCTCTCTCTTTGCTTCTTGGTGAGCCTGGCTAGAGGTTTGTCAATCTTGTTTATCCTTTCAAAGAACCAGCTCTTGGTTTCATTGATTTTCTGTATTGTTTTTTTGGTCTCTATGTCATTTATTTCTGCTCTAATCTTTATTATCTCCTTCCTTCTGCTCACTCTGGGGTTTTCTTGTTGCTCTCTTTCTAATTCTTTGAGTTGAAGAGTTAGATGATTTACTACCATTTTTTCTTGTTTTTTGAGATAGGCCTGCAGAGCTATAAACTTCCCTCTCAGGACTGCTTTCATTGTGTCCCATAGGTTTTGGATTGTTGTGTTTTCATTGTCATTAGTGTCCAGGATGTTTTTAATTTCTTCTTTGATCTCATTGGTAACCCAATCAATATTTAATAACATGCTATTCAGCTTCCAAGTGTTTGAGTATTTTGGGTTGTTTTTATTGTAGTTTATTTCTAACATTATGCCATCGTGGTCTGAGAAGAAGCTTTTTATGATTTCAATCTTCTTGAATTTGTGGAGACTTTGCTTGTGACCCAATATGTGGTCTATTTTTGAATATGTCCCATGAGCACCTGAGAGGAATGTATATTCCATGGCTTTGGGGTGAAGTGTTCTGAAGATGTCAATTAAGTCCATCTGATCTAGTGAGTCATTTAGGATTGCTGTTTCTTTGCTGATTGTTTGTCTAGCGGGCTTATCCAGTGGTGTCAGTGGTGTATTAAAGTCCCCTACTATGATTGTATTGTTGTCGATCTCTCCTTTGATATCTTCCAGGAGTTTTTTTATGTATTTGGGTGCTCCTGCATTGGGTGCATATATGTTTACCAGGGTTATATCTTCTTGTTGTATTGATCCCTTTAGTATTATGAAGTGGCCTTCCTTATCTCTGGTTATGGCCTTCACTTTGAGATGTATTTTGTCTGATATAAGTATTGCTACCCCAGCTTTCTTTTCCTTTCCATTTGCGTGAAAGATATTTTTCCATCCCTTCACTTTCAGTCTGTGTGAGTCCCTTCTAATGAGGTGGGTCTCTTGTAGACAGCAGATGTATGGGTCATGTTTTTTTATCCATTCAGCCACTCGATGTCTTTTGGTTGGAGCATTTAGTCCGTTTACGTTTAAAGTTATTATTGAAAGGTATTTGTTTATAGCCATTTCTTTTTTTGTGTGGCTGTTTTCTTTCTGAGCTTTTTATTTCTTCTTTTTACACCAGTCCCTTTAGCATTTCTAGCAATATTTTTTTCTGATATATCTCCTCAGACAAGGGAAACAAAAGAAAAAATAAACAAATGGGACTATATCAAACTAAAAAGTTTTTGCACAGCAAACAAAACCATCAAAAAATGAAGACAACACACTGAATGGAAGAAAATATTTGCCAATGACACATCTGATAAGAGGTTAATATAAATAATTTATAAAGAATTCCAACAACTCAACACACATAAAAAACAACCCAATTAAAAAGTGGGCAGAGGATCTAAATAGATACTTTTCCAAAGATGACATACAGATGGCCAATAGACATATGGAAATATGTTCAATGTCATTAATCATCAGAGAAATGCAAATTAAAACTACAATGAGATATCACTTCACACCTCTCAAAATGGCTATCACCAATAAGTCAGAAAATGGCAAGTGTTGGTGAGAATGTAGGGAAAAGGGGACCCTCATGCACTGTCGAGGGGGATGCAGTTTGGTGCAGCCACTGTGAAAAACAGTATGGAGTTTCCTCAAAAATTTTAAAATGAAGCTGCCTTATGACTGCAATTTTACTTCAGGGAATATAGCCAAAGAAACCTGAAATACTAATTCAAAATAATATGTGCACGCCTATGTTCATTGCATCACCATTTACAATAGCCAAGATTTGGATGCAGCTCAAGTGCCCATCAGTAGATGAGTGAATAAAAAAGCTGTGGTACATTTACACAATGGAATATGACTCACCATAAATGAAAGGAAATCTTACCTTTCGGGACAACATGGATGAACCTATAGGTTATGATACTAAGTGAAATAAGCCAGTCAGAGAATGACAAAAGCCAGGTGATTTCACTTATATGTGGAATCTAATGAACAAATAAACACACAAAATAGAAAGACTCACAGACACAGAGAACAGACTGCCAGCTGTCAGAGGAGAGGGGGTTGGTGGGCTGGGTGAAATAGGTGAAGGGACTAGGAAAAAAGAAAGGGAAAAAAGCATAGACACAGATAGCAGTATGTGATTACCAGGGGGAAAAGTGAGCAGGGTTGGTAGAAGAGGGTAAATGGGGGGTAAATGGTGATGGAAGGTGTCTAGACTTGAGGTGGTGAATGCACAATCCATTATACAGATTATATATTATTGAGTTGTACACTTTTTAATTGTATTAACCAATGTAACTCCAATAAATTCAATTAAAAATACAAATAAATCAGAGTAAGATAATAGAGAATGTGGAGGTGGCTATATTTGACCAGGTGATTGGGAAACTCTCCCTTTAGGACTGGGGTGGGGAACCTTTTGTCTGCCAAGGTTCATTTAGATATTTATGAAATAATTTGCAGGCCAGACAAAATTATCAACTTAAAAATTCGCCTGCTATATTTGGTCAGACATTTAATTAATCATCCCTAATGCCTTGGCAGGGCCAGACCAAATGATTTAGCGGCCTTATAGGCCCAAGGGCTAGACATTCTCCACCCCTGCTTTCGGAGATGATATTTTAAATAAAATCATGAAGTAAATAAGTAAAGGAAGGAACAAATGTCTAAACATAGACCATTCTAGAACGAGCAGAGAGCAGAGGCTAAGGCCCAAGGAACGGCAAGGAGGTCAGTATAGCTGAAGAGGACTGAGAGGTGGGGAGAACACAGTGAGGATAAGGTCAAAGAGTATGCCAGGGGTAGGACTTTTGAGTTTAGTTCTTAATGAGATGAGAAGTCATTGGAGAGTTTTTAACAGAGACATTATAAGTTCTGAGTTGGATTTTTACAAGATAGCTCTAGTGGTTTGAGAAGAAGATGATGCGGTGGCAGTAAAGGGGGGAGGGGCGCAGCAGCAGGTACAAGAGTAGAAGAAGGAAGCATACCACTTAAGAAGTTACTGCTGTCATCAGCAGAGAGATAATGACTGCTCAGACTGAGTTAGTAGCCATGTCCATGATAAGAGGAGGTTATATTTGGGACATATTTTGAAGGTGGACCTAACAGGAATTCGCAGTGAATTGGAAGTAAGACGTGGGAAAGAGAGGGGGCAAAACCTTCCTAGGCTTTGGGCCTGTGCAAGAAAGAGGCTGGTGGTGCCCAAGAGGGAAGAATGGAGGGAAGAAGAGGTTTGGGAGGGAGAGGATGAATCTTAAGTTCTATTTTCACACAGTTACGTGTGTTATGTTCCCTAGACATAGCTGGAGAGTTTGGCAGGCCAGTTGGAGCATCAAGAAAGGTCAGGACTAGAAGAGCTATCTCCAGCTATTTCTGGCTGAAATGAGATAAAACACATGCATACATGTGGGGCTCTTTCAAGGATTGTGTGAGCATCAGGAATAAATGACTAGATGCTTCCTCTCAGTTGCTATATCATGCACTGGTTAATATTTTGATAACTAAAACTCTCTTCCCATATTCTAATTGATTCTAATTAAGAATGTACAGTTCTCTTGAAACTCAGTACAACTACTGTTACTTTAAAGTTTTAAAAAATGTCTCCTACTAACAGTTTTATTTGTTCGGAACTGCTCCCTCATGTGGGGAAAAGAAAAAAGGAAGAATGCTCTGGACTGCCTGGACTAGACAGCAAAACTCAGTCTGGACACGAGAGGGCGCCATGCAGACAGTCAGCGCGTGCGGGAACTAAAAAGGTGGCTGTTTGGAGAGTTCCGGGTCCCTTGCCTTTCTTCCCTCCCCTGATCCACAAATCGGGGCTCCTGGGATTCTGAACCAAGGAGGGCTGCCCTCAGATCACCAGCATGGGACCATTGTGGTCAGGATGTAATAGGGCCAGACAGGGTTTTTTCACAGGGAGCCCATAAAAAGAAAAAGAAAATAAGACAAATACAAGAGAAAGGGGGAAAACAAAAGCAAGCAAAAATTAAGGAAACCAAGAGGTGCCAATTATGGGGAGTGGGAGACTTCTGGAAATTCAAGGCTAGAAGGGACCTCAGAGACCATCTTGTTGAACCTTCTATTTCCCAGGAAAGGGGGCTAAGGCGGCTTCTTCTTTCTTTTCCCTGCTATCAGATGTCATGCCTGGAGTAGCTGCAGCTATCATGTGACATGGAAGCAATAAGCATGAGGATGAAAAATCAACATGCACACACAGATGTCCAAGGCACATAGGAGTCACACTGTGCACGCACGGCAGCAGCCCTGGACTGCTCACCTGCACGCTGCTTGTCGTATGGGAAACATAGGCCCTTATTGTCTGCACTCCTGGAAATCAGGTTTCTCTTACTTGAATCCCAAATACCGCTAAATGTTGCAGCTTGGAACATTCAACATTTTAAAGATGGCAGTTCTCCCAAACTGATCCATAAATTTAAGCAGGGCAGGGCAATCTTGATCTGGCTGAAAAACATTGCTGCTCTGTGTGGAGCTGTGTGGAATGTGAAACTGGAAGCTATCACATCGGGTTCGGGGCCATCTGAGGTTTTCCTGGGACCAACCCAGACACCAAGAGGCTGTTTGCTTTACTCACTGCATTTGCCCCCCTCCTCCCACCCCAGTCACTCTATAAGCTCCTTTTGCATTTATTTATACCACAGGGGTACGCTCCTCAGCAGCTGCCTCTGCCCCAGGTGCCCCTCCTGCCTGCATCTGCGCTCTGATCTGGCATGCGGTGGGACGCAGAGTGCGCTCCATCAGAGCTGATTCAAAATCAAGGGCCAGTATCCCCCCTCAGTGTGCTTAGTGTGGGCAGCAGCGGGATGGGGTGGGGGTGGGGGGACATTTCGTTTCCCTTGTTCACCTCACAATGAGGAAAGAGGCTGAGTTTTCTTAGAAATGACCTCTAGATTCTGGTCACTGGGGGAGGAGAACATCTGTGGTTTAGCAGGTGCCCTCTACCCGGCCCACTGCTATGATCTCACACACCACATGCAGGTGAGCACTCCTTCCGGTCGGGCCCTGCCCTGCAGCTCTGCTCCTGTATTTTGCTTCTAACATAGGAGTTTCAGGTCCCAAGTGCCTCCCTCACATCCTTCCCCTTCCCCTCCTGCCACATAATTCCCTGAAAGTCCCCAAAAGGAAGTGCCTCACAGGTGCTCACAAACGAGTCCTTTCCCAACCCCTGCAGCCCCAACTGTCCTCCCTAACTCTGACTTCCTCTTCCCTGCCCAGCCTGACACAGTCTTTGAAGCCGCATCGAGGCACCACAGCGCTATCTGTTGTGTCACCACTGAGCCACTGCCTTCTTTGATGTCCCGTGAGCAAACGGGCCAGGGAGACCCAAAGGACCCCGTGTTTTCTTTGAAGTTCTAAATCCCACAAACCAGACTGCGTCACATACTTCAGTGATGACAACACCCTTCCCCCTTTCCTTGGCTCAGGACTTTGACATCCCAGGAGCAAAGCAATTCTGCTTGTGCCTTTCTCAGAAAGTTTTAGGGAAAAGAGTGCTTTCATTTTTTGCTCATGACCTCTCTGTCCCACAGCTGAACTCCCTGTCCTCCTCTCTCCTTGCAATACCCCTTCTCCTTTGAGCTGAGGCTGATGCTCCTCTTGGAAGCTTTCATTAAAAGGAATGACTTTAGAATCCCAACAAGGCAGCCGCGCACAGGGCTGTTCCAAGGAGGGGAGTGTTGTGGTCCAATGAGCGTGGCCACCCCTCTCCTGAGTTGTTGAAATCCCAGGTGGTACCTGTAGGCTATGGATGCAGGGGACTGTGCCAGCTACTAAGAAGCCCTGGACCATCTCTGAACCTCCACAGGCTGAACATCTCAGACCTCCCTGCCGTGTCCAACCCAGGCCTCACTCGGATCTTGGTGGAGGAGATGCTGCCCAACTGTGAGGTTCTGGGGGCTGAGTGGGCCCAGGGCCTGAAGTTGGGGCCGGAAGAGCAGTCTCGGGACACAGCCAGCCCCATCCCTGCCTAGTCACAGCCCCCTGCCCATCCAGCTGGACCTCAGCAGGCTGTATTGATGCTGACAGTTCTCCCTACTTCTGGCTTCCAGCTGGGCTCACTCATTGTGAGGGTTAGGAGGGGATGGGGGTGTGGCACTGGCCAGAGGAATGGAGAGTGATAGATCCTCCCTTCCCCCAACTGGTGGGCAGAGTATGAGGTAACCTGCAGCCCGGAAATACCTGAGTGACTAACCATGTACCTTATATGGACTATACATTGAACCACCAATCCACACCTGCCAAATACCCTAAGCCCTTGTTCCTATATGGACCATACATTAAGCCACTAATCAGCGTGCGCTGAGTACACTAAGCCCCCATTCCTTCCCATTCCTCCCCTCAAAAGGAGTGCTCACCTCTGCATGGGTTGCTGTTCTCCCCTTGCAAGACAGCCCGGCAGGTCTCTTTCCCCTAATAAAGCCTGTAATCCTGGTTTTCGGCTCCAGACTGGTCTCAGAGAGCAGGTGGTCCCCTTCTCAGGGGGACCTGGCTGGCTGCACTCTGGGCTGAAGGTCACAGCTCCGGTGATCCTGTCAGGCAGCCTTTCCCACACACCTCTCCTTCCAGTTGCAGTAACTGCCTCCTGCCTCTTCAGGCCTGGGGCGGCTAAGAGCTCTGGCTGCAAGGAGCCCCAGGGAACCGCGCTCTTCCTTGTGGCCTCCCCACTTTGCCCACTATTGTGTCAAGGGACTCTTCTCAAATTTTCCTCGCTTAGGTGTGCTACCATTTCTTGCCGGCACCCTACTAATATAGGGGGTGCTACTGGCATCCCATAGGGATGGTTATTCCCTGTGTGGGACTAGTCAGTTCACCATAGGGTACGCAACCCTGGCCCACACTCACTAAATGCCAGCAGCACCCCAAGTCCTATGCTGTTCCTGCTTATCTGTTTGACTCAGTTCCTAATTCTACTTTCTTGTCAACAATGTGAAAACTGATCAGGGCCTTTGAAATATGTTGCCTTTGCTAACTGGCCTACGCTTTGTCAGTAGAGGGCACTAGAGAGATGCAGCAGGAGGCGAGGCTTTCGCTTCCTGGTTCCTGTATGGGTGGGCTTCTGGCTCCTGCAGTGCATGTGGCTTCCCCAGCGCCAGTGGTCAGCAGCCTCCCCTGGCACCCCACCCTACCCAGCAGTTTCCTAGGGGAGTACTTCCACTCAAGGACCCCCCTGTGGTTGACTTTCCACCACACCCCAGAAGCTGGATTTCCACTAAATTCCAAGGCACCTTAACAATGAATCCCTTGTCACTTCAATTCACTATTGAAGTCAATCATTCTTTATATTTAGCTTTCCCTGTTCAAGAGAGAAAGTTCCTAGAGAAGTAAGACACCTTGCTGGCCAGGCCAAAGTATATAACCCCCTTTGGCTGTAAGCCTCTCTTATATGAAATTTAAATCTCACTTCCTCACACAGTCAGCTGCTTCCACTTTCATTTCTCCTCTGCACCTCAGTCTGCCATCCCACAATTTCAGGAGCAGTTATCCACACCATCGCTGTCACATAGCAGCCAGTGTGGGTGGAATCAGGAAACCTTCAGTCATGGACGAGGGCAACATTGTAGGCATAAGGATGTTTATAGCACATGTGTTAATAAAACAGCGAAAAGTGCAAATAATTTAGTAATTGTTCCAGAATAAGTAGTTGATTGAATAAATAATGCTATATCTATCTACACAATGGAAAATTAGATAAGAGTTACAATTATTGGTATAAAAAGCTGATTCTCAAATTGTCAAAGAACAGCCTGCATTAGAATCAGCCAGGGTCTTATATTAAAAATACAGGTTTCTGGACACAGGTCCAGATGACTGAACCTGAATCTCTGGGAGCAAGACTTGAAATGTTTATTTTAACAGGATATTCCAGCAATATTTAATGCACATTATAGTTTAAAAACTTATAGCCATAGAAATCTAGTTAATCATGAGAGAAAATAGGAATAACATATTGTTAAATGAAAATTGCATGAAAAGAATTGACAATATACCCCATTTTTTAAAAATAGTGTAGGTAGAAAGAAAAATAGATAGATTATAGATAGATAAATAGATAGATATATAGATAGAATGGGCTGAAAGGATACACACCAACATATTAACAGTAGTTCAAGATGAGTTTACAGATTTTTACTTCACTCTTGTTTGCTTGTTGTGTGCAATTTCTAAATTTCCAAAATAAACATTTAAGTATTCATGAATAGTTAGCAAAACAATAAAAGTTGTTTTGTTTTTACAGAATTATATAGGAGTTAAACTCTCTAAGAGTTAGTTTTTACTTTTATCTTGGATTTTTAAAACAGCAAATTGAGGCAGGTTGCAACATTTTATAACACATAATAAAATTTTAAATAAAGAATTAGGAATAAGGAAAAAATACAGATATTAACATGAAATTAATCCAAGATGAAGGTTAGTATATTACCATAAACTTTAGTATTGTTTCTAAAGTAAGCTATATTTGGCTCTTTTTAATATCACACAACACCTGAGTAGACATGGGCAGTTATGGGGGAGGGGAGTCAAGGATTACTGCACATTTTCACTTGGATGGTTAATGTGTTGATTAGAATGCTCTTAACCAACACAAGAGATTCACTGGAGCCTTGATTAATTTTCTTTATAAATCCCAACTCAAGAAAAGTACGAGCAAGCAATTATGGTAGCTAAAGCCCCCTCTGCTGCAACTGCTGGGAACTCAGCTAAGTGACTGTCACACACACCAGGCTTGTGGCCTGAGATCCAATTCAGGTCTCAATAAAAAGTCAAGGGCATTATGAAAAACTAGAGGCCCAGTGCATGAAATTTGTGCACTGGTTGGGTCCCTAGCAGCTGCCAGCTGCTTGCCAGGTACTCCCTCCCTTCCCCTGGCTGCCTGCCAGAGCCAGGGCCTCCTTCCCTTCCCCTGGCCGGCCCGCCCCCTGGTCAAACTCCTGGAAGAACTCCAGTAGAGGGAACAATTTGCATACTATGCTTTTACTATATAGGACAGTGATGGCGAACCTTTTGAGCTCAGTGTGTCAGCATTTTGAAAACCCTAACTTAACTCTGGTGCCGTGTCACATATAGAAATTTTTTGATATTTGCAACCATAGTAAAACAAAGATTTATATTTTTGATATTTATTTTATATATTTAAATGCCATTTAACAAAGAAAAATCAACCAAAAAATGAGTTCGCGTGTCACCTCTGACACGCGTGTCATAGGTTCGCCATCACTGATATAGGATGAGCAAAGAAACTGAAAAACATCATTCCAAAGAAGATCTAGAAATGGCAACAAGCACTTGAAAAGAAGTTCGACCATGATTAGTTATGTGGGTTAAGGACATGCAAATTAAAACCATAAGGAGATACTACTTTACATCTGGTAGGATGGCTAGAATTAAAAAAAAAGAAAAGGAAGGGAGGGAGGGTGGGAGGGAGAGGGAGGAAGGAAGGGAAATAAGTGTTGGCAAGGATGAGAAAAGATTAGAACCCTCATACATTGCTGTGAGAATGTAAAATGTACAATGTCAATGCAAAATGCAGTGCAGTCACTGCAGAAAACATTTGGCAGTTGCTCAACGAATTAAACAAAAAATTATCATATGACCCAACAATTCCACTCCTGGGTATATACCCCCAAAATTAAAAACAAGCATTCAAACAAATACTTGTAAGTGAACATTTCATAGCAGCACTGTACACAATAGCCAAAAAGTAGAAACAACCTAAATGTTTATCAACTGAAGGATGGATAAACAAACAGTGGTATATCCATGCAATGGAATATTATTCAGCCATAAAAAGGAAGGAAGTACGAACGCTACAACATGGAAGAACCTTGAAAACCTTCTACTGAGTTAAAGAAGCCATACATAAAATGTCACATATTCCATGATTCCATTTACATTAAACCTCCAGAATAAGCAAATCCATAGAGATAGAAAGTTATTAGTGTTTTCGGGGGCTGGGGAGAGGGGGAAATGAGGAGTGATTACTTAATGGGTATGAGTTTTCCTTTTGAAGCGAATCATTTGTCTTGGGACAGATAGAAGTGCTGGTTGCACACAATTGTGCATGTACTCAATACCATTGAATTTTGCACTTTAAAATGGCTAATGATTAATTTTATGTTACGTGAGCTTTGCCTCAATAAAAAAAAATCAGGTACTTTCAGGATCATTTTGTGAAAGTTAAATTTGAGAACACTGGGGCTTTTTAGAAGACTCTGTTTGGAGAGGAAGTGGGAATAATAAACAGTTTAGGACACTCGAGTTTGACATTTGATGTGTCCATGGGGCTTCCAGGTGAAGGTGCTAGAAGTCAATTGGGATCGCCAGTCTAGAGGGGGGGAGAGAAGTCTGGCCTGGAGCGCTAGCTTTGAAGGCCATCAGCCTGGAGGAAGACGCTTAATCTCCACGTGTGTGTTCTCCTCAGAACCCCTAGCACAATGGAATGGAATATCGACCCCAATGGAAAAAAATCACCCCGTGGGCCCTGGATGGTTCTTCCTTGAAAAGTTTACTCATTCGTGTGGGCTTCATAGTCATTCAGTGTTTTTAATGAAGGTAAACGTTCGCCTTGCAGAATCGCCTTTGCTCTGATGTGGTTGGGTTTCTCTGGCATCCCAGAATAGTAACAAATGTGACCTATGTTTGTCACATTACTGAAAAAACCAACCACAGGTTTTTTTACTCAGTGAGGTGTGGAGGGCGCCCTCTGGTCTTTCCCAGAATTAGATCCCAGGTGTTTGTGGTGGGCTAATTGGAGAGCCCCCTGATGTGTCACAGAGAAAATGAGATGCTGTGGCTGACAGCCAGCGCACACTTTTCTCCAAGTATTTTCTAATGTTTTCTAAAATTGGAACAAATTTCAGGCCACTAGTAATGTTTAAGATGGCAATTTAAAGAGAATATATGGTATACTTGATAACTGCTTAATTTGGATAAGAGGTATATTGCATTATTTTCTCCATGTGTTATATGTTGAAAATAATTATATCATTTCTTAACACTTTTTAACATTATAGTGATTTAGATTTCACACAAATTTATTAAGCCTAAGTTTTGTTAGCCACTAAGCTAGGAAGCTTCACACAGAACTAGTGCCTGCATGATGGACCAGTTTGGTGGCATTTCCTTTTCCAAATAAATACCCTAAGCCTTAGGTTACAATAAATAATGAGTTGGAGTAGGAAGGCAGGTCAATAAGAAGTGAAAATGCAAGTTGACATGGATAACATTTGAAATAGAAGTCATCCCTACCACAAATGGATCAACCTAACTTTGCTAAATATCCCAGAACAACCTGTTGAGGGGTTCAATCACACAGCTACATTTCCATGTAGAGAGGAGTTGTTTTGCCCATGTACCAGTAGAACTTCCCAGAGCGGGCTGCTCTCTGCCTGTCCACTCGCAGCCGTGTGTCCGCAGGGCAGTCTTATCTGTTGGAGTCTGGTTCTGAGGCAGACCGGCCTATACCTGCTGCACGTGGCCTTCCGGACATTGCTTTTGACTTGGCAGGAGAAAGCTACGTACCATGGGCCATGGTGGCCATAGGCCTGAGCAGGCCAGCCCTCCTTATGGTCTGTATGATGTACAGATTTTTTTTCACTTAGATAAACATATTAGAATTTCCCTTTATGATCTGTGCTTTTTGTTTCTTGTTAAGGAAACTTCTCTACCCTCAAAGCATACATATATTTTATACTTTATTTTAAACTGGTAAAAATTTGTTTTTTTACATTCAGCTCGTTTAACAAGCTTTGATTTCTATTTGGTGATGGTGTGAATTAGGGACGTCATTTAATTTTCCCCACATGAATAACCAGTTGTCCAGCAGCATTGATCAGAACCCATCTTTTCTCCGTTCATTTTTCATGCCTCTGTCATCTGTGGAGTCATCAAAAGTCTAAAGAAAATAAAACTTTCTACTCTCTTCCACTGGTCTTCTTTTTTAATCCTGGTGTAAATATTGCATTGTCTGAATAACTATAGTATTGTTACAAATATTGACATTTGGTAAGATAAACCCCATCTCATTCTTCTTCAATTTTTTCTTGGGTATTCTAGGCCTTTTACTTTTCTATTTAAATTTTAAAACAACTTGTTAAGTTCCTAGAAAATTCTACTGGGCTTTTGATGAGAATGGTATTGCATCTGTGACTTGCTTTGTGGGAGAATTGACATCTTTAGAAATACTAAATCTTATCCAAGGACAAAGAATGTTTCACCATTTTTTTCTTTTTAAAAATAACTTTCTTCTTAAAAACTGCACACACACCTATTATTTATTCCTAGGTACCTTAGAGACTTTGTTCCCATTGTGAATAAAATCTTTTCTAAATATTATATTTTAGAATTGTATGTTGTAGCTGTCTAGAACCCCACTGATTTTTCTATATTCACCTTGTACCCAGCAATGTTGCTGAAGTCTGTTATGTTTGTGGATGCTATAAGATTGTCATCAATGCTCTCCAGTTCCTAGTTTCTTGGGATATATTCCTAGAAGTGGGATCAATGGGTCAAATGGGAGTTTCATTTTTAGTTTTTTGAGGAAAATCCATACTGTTCTCCACAGTGGCTGCACCAGTCTGCATTCCCACCAGCAGTGCAC
>NW_005353721.1:440716-451713 GCF_000412655.1 Myotis brandtii
GTGGTGGGGGGCAATGGGGGGGATAAGGACATGTATGTAATACTTTACTCAATAAAGAGAGAGAGAAAAAAGATTGTCATCAATGATTCTTTTTCACTAATAAGAATTGCATTGATATAAAGCATGCCTAAGCACTCAGAATTACTGATGTACAAGTATAAAGTTCCAGAATTTGAAAGACATCACATCTCTTATTTTCTATAAATAGATGTAATTTTTACTTGAGCCTGCCATGCATTTGAGCTATCACAGAATTTAACCTTAGTTAGCCATTCTTGGGATTAATTTCACACTAGGGTTATGTCGTAGTTCCTGGGTCTGAGACATGGCCAAGGCCCAGAGGTCTAGGAGGCCTCTCTCTGGTCACATGGCATCAGTACAGTTGATTTACTGCAGGCACATCTGCTTTCTCTGTGAGTCAGGCCTATTTAGTGACTTATTCTGGAAGGCATAATGGGAGGGTGAAGTCAATAGAGTGCTTCATCAGAGCACCAGCAGCTATTCCATGGGCAGAAAATTCAGACTGGAAACAACACATTGAAATGGAGAGAAAAGGAGAGGACAGGCCTAGTCAGAGAGTTATGTCACAGTCATAAGTAGTACTCCCTCTCCAGGCATGAAAAGTCTAAAGAGAAGATGACCTTTTAAAAATCTCTTCTAGAAACCCTGCTCAGTGACTTTCCTGGGCTAGAATTTTGTCACATGTAATCCCTTATGTGCAAAGAACTCTGTATAAGAGTGAGTATATTTCTCTGGGTACATTACCACTCTGAGCAAAATTGGGGTTCTTTAGTGTGGAAGAAGGGGAAAATGGATATAAGGCTAGGCAACTAGCAATGTCAGCATGAATAATATCCTCCATTTAAAAATGAGCACACTAAGTCTTACAACCTTCTCTACAAACATAAGCCAGGAAATCTTTGTGGCTGCTTTAGAGGTAGCATAATAAATATCATCTCCTAAGGAGACAAGTATGGAGTCTGTAATGACATTGTGTGTCTTAGATTTGCAACCTGTGTCTAATGGGACTCTGCTAGAGCTTGGAGCTTTAAGAGACATTTGATGTCTCTTTGCCACCAGGGAAGAGTCATGCAACTAGACCTGAGGTTGTGCACAGGAAGAATCTGCCCACCCCGCCCCACAAGGTCCTTGGGTGGTGGCAGCTGAGGAGTTACTGGAGAAAGCCACAAGCCTGTCATTTTGCTTCTTCACCAAAGTGTCCTAAACATCTATGATCTTATGGTGTCTCCCAGCCAGTGTTAGGGAGCCTGCTCTGTGACCACCAGGAGGTTTTTTATTTGGTTAAAGTCATGGACAGAGAACTCTTTGGACAACCTGCCTGGGCAGTGTTGGCCGTCTGCACACAGACTGCAGCGGGAGGAGTCTCCCTCAGAATCTCAGAAAGTAGGTCCTAGTACTGGCAAGTTTCCATGACCCCCAGACCACACCACTTCAGCACTTTCTCCTTTCATTCCCAATTTAACTCATAAAGTTGCTCAATGATACTCCTTGCATACAAAAAATTACTTAGACTATGCCCCTTACCACCAAATCAAGGAAGTACAGGAGATCCAATCTTGTCTTGAAGATCAGGACAGCTCGTAGGGGGGCAGGGGACAATCACCACCTGAGTGGCACAGAGAAGGTTCAGAGGGGCTTGTAATTCAGAAATACTTATGCAATATATTGAGTTTTCCCAGAAAGAACTTTGACTTGGATAAAGATAGTCTGTGTAGTGGTTAAATGTACACACTCTACAGCCAGACTGCTGTAGAACCAGACTCCTGGTTCCACCACTGCCTAAATATGCAGCCTTAGAAAAGTTGCTTAACGTGACTGTGTCTCAGTTTCTCAACTGGGAAATAGTGATAAAAAACACTGCAACCTCAGGGGATTGTTATAATATTAAATGAATTTATATAAAGTGTGTAGAACAGTACTTGATGCAGAATAGGTACTCAATACATATTATCTGCCTATCATTGTCCCATTTCTAATGCACGGGGCTTAAAATAGGTCATAGCTCACACATCACTGGGCTTTGATCCCCAAGAGGAGAAAGGCTTCTCCAAGAGGAGAAATCTGGGTTATATCATAAAGCAAGAGAGAGATATTTTTTGCTTCAGAAGGTAATACTCTCAACCAATCAACCTACGTCTCTTCTTCACACACTTAAGCACACTCTCATGCACAATATCACATACACAACCTAAATTTAGGTGAGAGAGAAAATGGAGAAAAAGAAAAACTTAAAGAGAAGACTCAGATGAGGCAGAGTAAGTTAATGTAAGTGAAAAATAAAGAAGAAAGGATGACATTTTTCATTTCTTCAGACTCACATTCCAGGTATGATGCTGGTTGTCTTCTTTTTTTGCCTACCACATGAACTCCAAAAAGTGACAGTTCAGAGTACCTAAAGAGTTGACTTTGGGATATCTCCCTCCATGGACATTAGTCCTTCTCTGTGTTGGGTTCAAAATCACTCAGACTCTCAGGAACCATGAACATCAACCCAATTAGAAGGCACATAGGCCTTGAGAGAAACAAGCACCTGAGCAGAGAGAACTGTGAGTGGGCCAAGGGGAATGTAAGACAATACTCACCCGTCTGACCTTAGAGATCATGACAGAGTAGCCCCAGGCTTAGGGATCACGAGATATTAGCAGAAGGCCAATACATCCATCAGGCATTCAGTGAGTTTTTAAAAAGAGTATTTTCTTCTCCTTCAGCTTCTCTAAGAAATTTGAAGACTGGCTCATACTCCACTGAAAAGGAAAATCAAGGCTAGTGGGAGGCAAAGTAAAGGGACTTAATAATGAGAGAAGAGACTGAGCTAGTGATCTGAGACCCTGTCAACTGAGCATTAGAGCTTAGACCTTAGCCTCCAGTTGGAGGGGACCAAGGGAAAGTCAGCTTCCCCTCACTAGAGAGCTGAACTCAGAGATACCAGGACTTAGAGTTCTGAGTGGGTCACATTGTAGACATCAGCCAAGTTATATATTTATTCTGACAATGTATACAACAGATTTCAGCAAAGTACCTTGATTTAACTCAGCCCACACATTGTGATAACTTTCTGACAGAAGGAAGAAAACTATCTTGATGAAGAAAGAGCAGCTGACAAGATCAACAAAAGGAGCTGGGCTTCCCAGGAAGACTGCCCAGAGGCTGCTCTGCACATATAGGTTTACCTTTCCCTCGCCCCTGAGGTGGAAGGAGAGTGAGAACTCAGTGCCCACAGTTCTCCCCGCTGTATAGGGCTTGATATCTCACTGCTCCTTGCTATGTTATTCTTCCCCTGCTGTCTTTGTTGTCATGAGGAAATAATGGAAGAAACCAGGAGTTTTGTTTCCCAGGCAGTGCAGTGGCCAGGCTGAGAAGCCATGGGAGGAGTCTGGACTCTATCTGAGGTAAACTATGAGACTTTGGTTGTATAAATGATGAGGAGAGCAGAGAGGAGCTGGTTGCTTTTTATTTTGTCTGCATTAAAACTTAAAAAAAATTCTATACCAGCCATCTCCAACATTTTTATTATTCAACAATTTAAAAATTAATTTTATTTTTAAAAAAAACATATGTTTACTTGATGTAAAATTTAGGTTCCAAAAGCATAACAAAATAAAAATACTCGTCTCACCTCTGACCCCAAGTGATCCTGTTTCCCTCCCTACAAGAAACAACTCAATGATATATTTCTGAGATTTAGCCATGTTGATACATGTAAGTATAGTTCATTCATTATAATGGATGCACAATATTCCAATATTTGAAAATAGCACAATTTATTTATCCATTCTCAAGAAATTTAGGTTATTTCCAATTTTGTATAATAAAAAACAATTGAAGGGGAAGGGAAGATGGTGGCACAGGTAAATGCCTGTTCTCGCCGCCTTCCACAACCACTTCAAAATTACAACTAAAATATAGAACAACCATCATCCACAACCACTGGAAAACTGGCTGAATGGAAGTCCTACAACTAGAGAAGTAAAGATGAGAGCACACTGAAACTAGTAAGAGGTGTGGAGGCATGAAACGGGCTGGTCCGGCACCCATGTGTGCCACTTTTTTAATCAGGAAAGGAGATTGTCTCTGTGGAGGCCTCCTGGAGGAGCAAGGGGTCCCAGCCCCACACCAGACACCCAGCCCAGGATCCCAGAGCTGAGAAAAGAAGTCCCTATGGGCAGTAAGAACTATGGGCTGTAAGAACCAGTGTGGATTGGGGCTCAGTGACACAAAGGCTGCTGGAGATCCAGCTGTTCCTCCTAAAAGGCTGGCACCATGAACTGAACTTACAAGGTCCCACTTCCTCTGAGTTCCAGTGCCAGGGTGAGGCTTAGGGAACACTGACACAAAAGAGGAAGAACTAGATTGTCTGGCATTGGGACAGGAACTCAGGGGCAGCTTTCTCCCAGACAGAGGTGCTCACAGGGATCATTGTTGCTATGCTGTGACCTCCACAGTTGCAGGGCTGACTGGAAGCCAGCCATTTCTGTTTGCTCAACCCTGGTGATTCCCTAAGACCCCACCTCATCCAATTTACAACCCCACCCAAGCTGAATTTGGTAGCTTTTTCATATGAATGGCCTGTCCTTGATCAGGCTAAAATCTCTCAAACAAGCTGCGGCTGGGTCAGGGAGCCCCAAACCTATCTCTAAAAGGTCCAAGACCCGGCACCAGCATCAGCCTGCCTTGTTTCATAGCTGGGCCTCATCTGGGCACTTCCAAACCCGATACAAAGAGGAGGAATCTGCAGATCTCTCTGTAGCTCCTGCTGTGTGGCCACAGGCAGTGGCTGACTTTGCACATCCCTGGAGACCCAAGAGCCAGTGTACCCAGTGGTCAGTCAGACCATGCCAGATTATAACTCTACACATCCATAAGTGACACACTCAAGGGGCAGACTCAGTGATCACCAAAGCCCCACTGAAACAAGTCCTGCTCCATAGAGGTGTCTCCTGCACAGCTGCTCTCACACTGTACTCACAGCTGGTCTTCACAGCCAATGGGCCTGGAAGTCAATTCCTCCCAGTGACACCAACAGCAATCAAGTCTCAACTACAACAAGACTGTGCTCAAAGCCCACAAAGGTGTGCACCTAGAGTTCCCAACTCAGGTGACTTGGGAAGCTGAGCAACTGGGCCCTATAGAACACCTACTACACAAGGCTACTCTACCAACTCAAGGAGACATAGCAGCTCTATCTAATACATAGAGTAAAAACAAATATAGGGAAGCATCCAAAATGCAGCGACAATGAAACATGTCACAAATTAAAGAAATGGAAGAAAGCAAAATACTGGATATAGAGTTCAAATCCACAGTTATAAGGTTACTCAAGAATCTTCTAGAAACCTTCAAAAACATGGAAAAGGACCAGTTAGAAATTATGCATACACTCACTGAAATAAAGAATAATATACACGGATTCAATAGTAGAGTATAGAATTCTTATAATCAAATCAATGAATTGAAATATGAGGAAGCAATAAACTCAACCAGAAGAGCAAAAAGAAAAAAGAATCCAAAAAGATGAGATAGTGTAAGGAGCCTCTGGGACAACTTCAAGTGTACCAACATTCACATTATGGGGGTGCCAGAAAAAAAGAGAACAAGATATTAAAAACCTACTTGAAGAAATAATGACAGAAAACTTTCCTTACCTGATGACAGAAATAGACATAGAAGTCCAGGATGCACAGAGAGTCTCAAACAAGAGGAACCCAAAAAAGACCACATCACATTACAAGACCACACCAAGACACATCATAATTAAAATGTCAGGGGCTAAAGACAAAGAGAGAATCTTAAAAGCAGCAAGAGAAAAGCAGTTAATTACCAAAAGGGAATGCCCATATGACTGTCAGCTGATTTCTCAACAGAAACTATGCAAGCCAAAGGGAGTGGCAAGAAATATTCAAAGTGAAAACTAGTAAGGACCTACAATCAAGATTACTCTGCCCAGCAAAGCTATCATTTAGAATTTAAGGTCAGATAAAGAGCTTCACAGACAAGAAAAAGCTAAAGGAATTCACCACCAAACCAGTATTATATGAAATGTTGAAGGGTATTCTTTTTTTTTTTTTTAAATATATATTTTTATTGCTTAAATTATTACAAAGAGTATTACATGTTTCTCCTTTTTTCCCCCCGCACTTGACAATCCCCTGGCCTCCCTTACGCCCCCCCAGTGTCTTCTGTCCCTTGGTTATGCTTATATGCATTCCTTCGGTTGATCTCTTACTCCCCTCCCTTCTGCCCCCCAACCCTCTCTGGCCTTCCCACTGCAGTTTGACAATCAGTTTGAGGCAGCTCTGCCTCTGTATCTATTATTGTTCAAAAGTTTGTAATGGTCTTTATTATCCATGAATGAGTGAGATCATGTGGTATTTTTCCTTCATTGACTGGCTTATTTCACTTAGCATAATGCTCTCCAGTTCCATCCATGCTGTTGCAAATGGTAAGAGTTCTGAAGGGTATTCTTTAAGAAGAGGAAGAAAAAGAAAAAGATCAAAAATATGAAAACAAGCTCACTCACCACCAATGGCCTGCCTTGCCACCTGCATGCCCTGCCACTGCCCTGCAGAAATGCTTCGATTATACACAGTCCACCAGATTAGGCCCATGTCCAGGGCACTGGATCCTCATCTCACTTGGGCTTATGCCAAAGATGTAAAATTTGGTGCAGAGGCTCGAGCCTTAATGCTTCAAGGTGTAGACCTTTTAGCCGATGCTGTAGCCATTACTATGGGGCCAAAGAGAAGAACAGTGATTATTGAACAGAGCTGGGGAAGTCCCAAAGTAAAAAGATGGTGTGACCATTGCAGTCCATTGACTTAAAAGATAAATATAAAAATATTGGTCCTAAACTTGTTCAAGATGTTGCCAATAATACAAATGAAGAGGGTGGGGATGGCACCACCACTGCTACTGTGCTGGCATGCTCCATTGCCAAGGAAGATCAGTAAAGGTGCTAATCCAGTGGAAATCAGGAGAGGTGTGATGTTAGCTGTTGATGCTGTAATTTCTGAACTTAAGAAGCAGTCTAAACCTGTGACAACCCCTGAAGAAATAGCTCAGGTTGCTACAATTCCTGCAAATGGAGACAAAGAAATTGGCAACATAATTTCCGACGCAATGAAAAGGGTTGGAAGGAAAGACATCATCACTGTAAAGGATGAAAAAACACTGAATGATGACTTAGAAATTATTGAAGGCATAAAGTTTGATCGAGGTTATATTTCTCCATACTTTATTAATACAGCAACAGGTCAGAAATGTGAATTCCAAGATGCATACATTCTGTTGAGTGAAGAGAACATTTCTAGTGTTCAATCCATCGTACCTGCTCTTGAAATTGCCAATGCTCACCGTAAGCCCCTGATCATAATTGCTGAAGATGTTGATGGAAAAGCTCTAAGTACACTTGTTTTGAATAGGCTAAAAGCTGGCCTTCAGGTTGTAGCAGTCAAAGCTCCAGGTTTTGAGGACAATAGGAAGAACCAGCTTAAAGACATGGGTTGTGCTACTGGTGGTGCCATGTTTGGGGAAGAAGGATTGACTCTCAATCTAGAAGACGTTCAGCCCCACGAATTGGGAAAAGTTGGAGAGGTCATTGTGACCAAAGACGATGCCATGCTCTTGAAAGGAAAAGGTGACAAGGCTCAAATTGAAAAACATATTCAAGAAATCATTGAGCAGTTAGATATCACAACTAGTGAATATGAAAAGGAAAAACTAAATGAACACCTGGCCAAACTCTCAAATGGGGTAGCTGTGCTGAAGGTTGGTGGGACAAGTGATGTTGAAGTGAATGAAAAGAAAGACAGAGTCACAGATGCCCTCAATGCTACCCGAGCTGCTGTGGAGGAAGGCATTGTTCTGGGAGGGGGCTGTGCCCTGCTTTGGTGCATTCCAGCCTTGGACTCATTAACTCCAACTAATGAAGATCAAAAAATTGGTATAGAAATTATTAAGAAAGCACTGAAAATTCCTGCAATGACCATTGCTAAGAATGCAGGTGTTGAGGGGTCATTGATAGTTGAGAAAATTATGCAAAGTTCCTCAGAAATTGGCTATGACACCATGCTTGGAGATTTTGTGAATATGGTGGAAAAAAGAATCATTGGTCCAACTAAGGTTGTAAGAACTGCTTTACTGGATGCTGCTGGCATGGCCTCTGTTAACAACAGCAGAAGTCGTGGTCACAGAAATTCCTAAAGAGGAGGACCCTGGGATGGGTGGGGTGGGGTCAAGAAAATCACTCTAACCACCAGTTACTGGTTTCAGTTGACAACATACAATGGTTTACTGCTGTCATTGTCCATGCCTACAGATAATTTATTTTGTATTTTTGAATAAAAATACATTTGTACATTCCTGATAAGTGCAAGAGCCATGTACCAATGTACTGCTTTCAACGTAAATCACTGAGGCATTTTTACTACTATTCTGTTAAAATCAGGATTTTAGTGCTTGCCATCACCCGGTGAGAAGTGAAGAAGCAGCCTTTCTGTGGAGAGTAAGAATAATTGTGTACAAAGTAGAGAAATATCCAATTATGTGACCTTTGTGTAATAAAAATTTGTTTTAAGTTAAAAAAAAATATGAACAACAAAATGGCAACAAATACATACCTATCAACAATTGAAACTAAAAATCAAAATAAACAAATGAGAAATATAATGAACGGAATAAACTGGTGAATAAAATAGAATCAGAGGCATGAAAATGGAACAGACTGACAATTCTCAGAGGGAATGGGGGGCAGGATGAGATTAAACAAAATTCTTGTACACATATATGCATTACCTATGAACAAAGACAATAGGGTGGCCTGGGGTGGGGCAGAAACCGGGTGAAGGGGGAAAAAAGAGGGACTTCTGTAATAATCTCAACAATAAAGATTTTAAAAACACACAATTGCAGTGAGCATTCTTTATCATGCTTCTATGTTTACATGTGCAGGAATGTCTGTTGGGTATATCCTTAAAGTGGAATGTCCAGGTTATAGTACATGCCTTCAGTTGTCTTTGGTATTGTCTAATTGCTTCACAAAGTTATTGTTCTAATTAATACTTAGTATTGTAAAGCTTAATAATTTTTTTCATTCTACTTGGTTTGAAGTGGTAAATCATAGGGGTTTTTGTTACCACTTCCCTGACTACTGGTGAGGTTCCTTATCTTTTCAGAAATTTATTAGCCATTTGAGTTTGATCTTCTGAGAATGTCGAGCATATCCTTTGTACATTTACATTTGACTTATTTACCTTAAGGTTTTTAAAGACTTCTTTACATATCTTAGATACCAATTTTTGAACAGGTTATTGGAAATAACATCCCCCAATCCAAGTTTTTTGCATTACTATGATGGCTTGGTTAATAGAAGCTTTAAATTTTCAGACTTTAATTTATTCTTTTATGCCTATTGTCTAGGAATTCCTCATATTTTCTGAAAAATAGAAGAAATTATTTTTGGCAAAATTTCTCATTATTTCTCATAATGCTAAGAGGCACTCCAGAACCTCCAGGTGTGTGATTACCTTAAGATAAATACCTGAACATATCGGGGAACATTTCCATCTTCAACTGTATGTTGGCATGACTGGCAGGTGTTGCCTCTTCGGCAAAGTCTTTCCCAACCTCGATAAAAGGTCAGGTTAACCAGTCATAATCTTCATGATTTTTTATTCCAGAGTACTTGACATCATTCATAGTCATATACATGTGTGTTTATTTGGCTAATGTATGTCTCACTCCTCAAGATTAGAAACTAAATCTGTCATTGTTCACCATATTTTTGGTAGAATGCCACACAGAGAGAAAGTACTTAATACATCCTTTCTGAATGAAACAATTGCTCAGGCATGGACATTCCATCTCCATCTGTGTTATGTAAAAACCCTTCCCTGGCAGACTCTCTCTAGTGTTCCTATGATCTGGCTCCCTCATGTCGATTCAAACAATGAAGAGTCTCAGAATTTGCAGAAAATAGCATGTCTGACTTTGATCTCAGGGCACAGTCATCTCTGAATGAGGTTCTCACGTGGCTAAAGTGACTAAGTGACAGTTCTTGAGAAACAGTGAACCATGGAAAGCTGGTTTGTGGTGACAGCAGTTAATTGAAGTCTGTGGTTATTGATTAATCGAAATGAGTTCTTAGCCTTAACTCATCCTCAAGCATTTTGCTTCTTTTTTCTATAACACAGACTATTTTTTTATTCATCTTAAGGCAATGAAAGGTTATACTGTGACTAAGTCAAGTTGCACTGTCTACTTCCCATCAGGAAGCCATGGCACAGGGTTATCACATTGGATCCACCCTTAGTGCTCCCATTGTTCGCCGGTCCCAGGTTCCCTGAGTACATCATGTGTGCCCTCCTCTCCTCAGCATGGCTACAGTTTGGGTTGGAGGTGAGATGTCAGATGATAACATTGGTGTGCACATCAGGTATGTGGTAAAATTCCTAAAGATGAAATTCATTCTTCATACAGACAGGCAATACTGAAAATACTCTGTTGTTGTCCACTTTTAGAATATCATGTTCCTAGAAAGGAAACTTAATGGGGGAAGGTAGTGATATGCAGGAATGGGGGTGCACATAACACCATTGAAAGTAATGTTAAATAGGCAAAGGATATATTGAAGGCCAGAAATGAAATACAGAGACAGAAAAAGGAAGAGATAAAGCTTTTGTTTGGATTGACAAAAATATACTTGGTGACAACTGATCAGTGCTAAAACATTCCTCCAAACCCCATTCCCTGGGGATACCAAGAAGCTCCTGAAAAGCCATTCTCTTTTCTATCCTCGATTCTTTAAAAGTCTCCTACTGAAGCATAGTAATCCCTCCTTTTGAAGGGTCCTTGGTTCAATTTCTGGTTAAGGGCATGTACCTTGTTTGCAGGCTCAATCCCAGGCCCTGATGCTGGAGGCAACCAATCAATGTGTCTCTCTTACATCCATGTTTCTTATTATTTATTTATTTATTTATTTT
>NW_005353721.1:452345-475175 GCF_000412655.1 Myotis brandtii
TATATCAAATCAAATCATATAACTAGGTGGTGAATATCAGGTGATATTAATTTTTGCCTGTTATCTTGGTTTATTTGTATTTTTTTTCATTATATTCTTTTATATTTTGAAGATGGAGGAAGGGGCCATGAGCCAAGGAATGTAGTTCCTGAAGCTGGAAGAGGTAAGAAACAGATACCACATTAGAACCTCCAGAGGGGAGACGACCGGCTGACACCTTGATTTTAGTCCCATGAAACTGAGGTCAGACTTCTGGCCTCTGGAACTGTGAGAGAACAAATTTCTGTTTCTTTAAGTCATCAAGTTGATGATTATTTGTTACAGTGACCACAGGAAACTGACACACCACCTTATCTGGAAGTTATATTGTCTCCCCTGGGGTAGCTGCCTCAGAAAAAGCCACATCCTCTGAGAGGACTAAATAGAGATATGCACCCTCTATCACTAGTGTGGCTACTGATTATTGAACTAAGCTTTGGTCTCAAGAAAACTGGTCCATCCCTCAGGGCTTTGCAGTCCCAAGCCTGGATTCGCAGGAAGAGCCAAGTTCAAGCCCACTCCTGTGTGAGACCAGGGCCTGCACAAGCCCAGGCAAGCACCTCCGGATACCGCCACACACAAGCTCTGTGGGCAGGGCCTCGGCCACGTGGAGCTGGGAGAACACTCAAGGCCAGGACCCCAGGACTCTCCCTGATCCCCATACAGCCCCCTAAAAGAGGCACCCACCTGGGGAGTCGGGGAGAGCAGGACCACGAGCAAGCCAGCTCAGTCTTGCCTCTCTCTGCCTACAAGAGGCCCCAAGGCCCCTTGCTTCTATCAACATGGCCCAGGCATGGTCTTCTTCAGATGAAAAGTGGAACAGCTCCAGGTCTTCACCAAGACCTGAGCTTCCTTCCCTGGAGAAAGAGATCAATGAGAGCAGTGACTCCGCTGCACCCTCTGTGGCTGACCATTTTCCTTTAGGGAAGAGTGTAGACCGCCCTATGTGGAGGCTGCCATGGCCGTAATAAATATCCATTTCTATATAGAAACCACTGATTTCTCCCCTTTATTTATTAAACAACAGTCACTGGGTACCGGCTGTGGGCCAGGCCTGCCTCTGTTCTCTCTGCTCACATTCCTCCCATTTTCTATTTTCTGCTCACCCCCACCTCCTACCCTCTCCTCGTAAACCCTTGCTGTGTTATGACCCAGCTTAACCCTTCTCCACACCTCCTGTGACTGAGCCTCTCACATCCAGCCCCATGTCCACCAGGGGCTTGGAGTCTCCTGATAGGCCTCTCACTCCCAGCCACAGCCCCTTTCAGCCAGTCCCTTGGTCATCCATGGCCACCTGGCTTCTAGTCTGAGATCTGTGCTGCCCACCTGGGCTACAGCTACCAACAGAGTAAGGAAAGGAGTCTTTACAGCAGGACTGGATGGCACTACTTTGCAAACAACTAGATATTGAACACCCACTATGTGCCAGGCACTGGACGCTCAGAAGTGAACATGGCAGGCACCATCCTTGCCCTCATGAAACTCACATTCTAAAGGACTTCCATCAGAATTTCTCCAAGTCACTGATGCCAAACTCATTTTCATATGGGTTGGTCCGAATGGCCCAAATCTGGGTGGGAAATCCACACCATAAAAATCATCCTGTGAGAGGATATATTCTTCTTCGTTACGACTTCCAGTTTCCATGAGCATTGTTACATTTACCTTCAGAACAGCAATGTTTGGGATTGAAAATAACTTTCCCATTCTGTGGTCAGTGGAGCCCCACCTCTGGATGAAGGGGAGATACAGGGAATTAAAACACAACCAGGGCAGCCATTTCTTTATGGCTTACAGAAAAGGTAGCCTATGGGGATAAACTTCACTATAAACTCTGACATGGAAGAGATGCCGCATTTCCTCATCATCACATCAGATCAGGCCGCCTCATGTGCTGCCAGAAAAAAATGAAGAACAGCCTCCAACCGCAGGCTATTGTGGTACTGCTACATCCTTAGATTCCAAGCCCACAGCGATCCTCGAAGTCATCTAGCTCTTAGCTTGAAAGCCTCATGTGTGGCATGAGATTCTTTGTTGACACTGGTCCCCCTATGCCTTGGTCAGTCTAGCCAGGTTTGCCCAGCAGCCATCCCTTCTCAGGTCTTGATGCCAGTCTGGGTGCTGCTTTGGAGTTAAGTTCAGTGTCAGTTATAGATGAATACTCCCCAATCAAAAGCACACACACTGATAGCAAACTCATTTTCATACGTGAGAAATGTCTCTTTATGGGTTCCCATCACCCTCGAGGGTGTGTCTTCTCACGTCTTGTTGCCCACAACGACCTCTGTCACAGAATATCTTAATGATCTTGACCACTTTTGTAATGAGGAGAGAACAGATGGCTTCACACAGCTTCTGTTTGGGTGCTGAAAGTCCTGAAACAAAGATGTACCAAGATCATGCTCAGAAAAGGAAAATTAAGGGATCAAAGCAAACAAAAATATGCAACTATGCACACAAGCACACACGAATATACATATGTGTGCATGTATTCATATAAAATGGCACATATATAAATATGTCTGCCTGTGCCCATGTACATGGCTATAGATATAGGTATAAATATAGATATATGATTTCATAAAGCTACCTTGACACAACTATAATCCATTCAAGGAAAGGTCTCTATGGTTAGCAATGTTTTGAAAGCTTCTGCATAGCCCAATCTCCTTCTGTTAGATGAGGACAATGAGGCCCAAAAATTAGCAATTGAGCCACCTAACGGAACTGGAGCCCAGGGCTCCTAATCCCCAGGTCAGGTCTCTTCTAACAGGTTCAAAACTGCAAGGGGTCTTAAAAGTCATTTTATGCCCACACCCATGAGAAACTTTCAGGCCCCTAAGAGGTTCTCCAGCCTCTGTTGCAACAGGTGTCTGGAGAGAAAACTCCTGGGCTACCTGAGCAGCCATTTCAAGAAACACACTTTTTGCTGAGCTAAAATCTGCCAGCTATGGCTCCACCACTTCTTAGAGTGGCATAAGGGACTGTTTGCGTTTGGCAGGCATGTGTTCTGTGTGTGTGTGTGTATGTGTGTGTGCGCGCACAGTGATGTGTGTGCATGCATGTGCATGTGTGTGCACTTTCTGTAACCATGTGACCTTGAGCACATGACAATATCTCTGAGTCTGTTTCATTTGAAAATATGATTAGTGATAATGCCCATGCAGAAGGTGGAGAATTCAATGAGATAACATATAAATTACATATGTTCTGGAACATAGTAAGGTACAGATTCACATTCATGCCCTTCGAGTTCCCTTGTTCCCCCACACTGTACTTGTGTTAATACACACACACACACACACACACACACACACACACACACACACACACAAGAACAGCTCCCAAATGACAGACTCAAATTACTTAAATATAGCTAGATCATCTCCCTACACGAGTCAGCAGGGAGCTAATTTGTCAGTTGAAACCCTCTCCTCTGGGACACTCAGCAGAGCCCAGGGTGGACTCTCTTGAGACAAGACTTTTCTCCCTTTATCTATTATATTCTCTATGAGGTCAAGAAAAAAGCCTGACCTTCTGCTCCTGTGACACTGTGACAAAAATGAAATTTCTGGGAGAAAGGGGCCAAGTCATAGACACAAACCAATGCTAATCTCACTGATTCTGGTCCCCATTATCTCCTCAGGAGTTAAAGTACCACTTATGAGTCAGTACTTACGTGTAGGTATTTAAAATGCTTGTAGTTGTACAGCCTAAGTATTAGCATATGATGCCAAAGGGGCCAGAAAACTGACATATTCCAGTAACAGGTCCAGTCTTCCAGGCTTAGGAACCTGAGACAAGGGAACATAAAAAATGTCTACTTTTGCAATCACATACTAGAGGTGATGGCAAAGGATTGAGCATAGAGAATACAGAGAGAATAGTATAGTCATTGGTATCATAGTCAATCCTCCTGCCACAGTTCCACTGGTACACGGCTCTCAGAGACCCAACAGGTTACTGCAATACCTGAGTTCTGGGCAGACTCTGAAGGGCTGGTTGGGATGCTCCAGATCTTCTGCTTTGTTCATTTAAGGCTCGTGTTGCTTCCTAGTATTTGGTCAGAAACAGAGGAAGTTAACAGCAGGGGAACATCTACAACTAAGAGATGTCATGCCAAGACTGGGGGACAGATGAGGATGTGACACATGCATCCTTAGGTGTGAATTAGATTTTCCAAACACGACACTTTGTTACATCTGCCCTGAACTGAGAAATAGAGATAATGACCCACCAGTTTTTCAGTCATATACTAGAGGTTCTGGTAAATGATTCAGTAGCATCCCTCTTACCTAGCCCAAACCAAACCATTGGCCACATCCCGTACAGATGTGGTAAGAAAGTACACACCTTGAGTAAGATGGGAAGAGAAAGAACCCATTCAATTTGTAATACCTTAACTAATAAAGAATTAAAAAATTTTTTTAAAAAGGAAGAAAAGAGAAAGAACCCATTCAATCCAGAAGGGTGTGGTGTGACCTTTCAGCCTTAAAGGAACTACCGTAAATGTTTTGGGGAAAATAAATGGCCTTGGTGGGCAAAGTCCTTAGGTAGATAAAGGTCCTCATGTGAGGAATGGGGAATAGGGGACAAGTTTATCCAAGATCACTTCATAGGCAACATCACAACCCAGAACATGGCTCCATTCCAACTCTCTCTAACCCAGAAGTACAATCAACACCAATTGATTGGAGGGGTCTCTATTGTTACACTTACTCCAGTTTGGTGAGGATGAGCACACTGTCTTCACCCAAGCTCACTTATCCTCCCCTTTTCTCTGTAGTCCCTTCTCTACTCATGATCCCAGACATTTGCTCACTCCAGAGTTTTATTGAATTATCCCCAACCCAACATTCCAACCTTGCTCTTTGTTGCTGGCTGGGCCATAGATAAAATTAAAGAGTGTTCTAGTGGATGCCCAAACTCTGGAAATCTCATAGATGTGCGTCTGTCCTGTAGACATGTTTCCCTCACCATCCCTCCTCTCTCTCCCCATCCTTACTACTACAGAGGCCAAATAGAAGCACAATCTTCCCAACACTAACACATAACCCAGGTTCTCCTTCACTGACAGGTCTCTCCCTTAAAACTGTTTTTGATGTCATGTAAACACTCCAGAAACTCTGAATGTCACTCCACCCTCCTAATAGGAATGTAGAGCTAACTCCTAACTGAGGGAAGAATCTCTTCTCAACAACACAGTGGAGTCTCATGGACAGATCAGTTCAGGCAAGTTCTGGTCCCTTATGCCTGTAGGTTCTAATTGTAGGCATAACTTGAGAATGATCAGGCTCAGGGAAATTGGCTTATAGCAGCAGCCTCAAATGCCATGTGAGAGGATGGGAATGTCATGTCATTGTGCCATTGTCATTGCCTACAAGGAATGATCCTGACCACTTGCAATAGGAAGTAAATGTGATTTGGTGAGAGGCTAAGGCCCAGGGGGATTTATGGCCCATCATGGGTCAGGCATGACATTCTCCTGCATGTTGAGGAAGAACATCAGGGATGCATGCATGTCAAACTCGCGGCCTAAACCAGGCATGCGGCCCACTAGCCACAAGTTTGACATGCTTGGACAGGATAAGAGCAAAGGGAATATATGATCTAAATGAACTTTTCCATCACAATATGGTAGCCACTGAGATACCTTTCTCTTCTAAGAGAACAAGAGTACCACACTAGACATATAGACAGAAACTTTTATACTTCACACACTTTATTTCCCCCCAGATTCCTGGAACAATATAAGAAATGATGATGTTTATAGAGTTGTGGATAAGATCTCAGACTATGGAACCACATCACTGCATTCTAATCACTGTTCCCCTCCACTCTTATGAGCTGAGTGATATAGAGCATGCCCCCTACCTTCTAGCGGTCTTAGATTTCTCATTTGTAAAATGGAAGAAATATCAGTAGCTCACTCAAAGGGTGAAGTGAAGATCCATGGTCAGAGATCAATCAATATTAGCCACCATTAAGTTGTTAGATATTATTTTCATATCTTCTTTTCCAGATATATGATTATTATTAAATTATACTTAGACTCGGGTTCTTAAGATTACAAATCACAGATGAATTTTGCCATCTTTTAGTTTGACTCAACTTTGGACACATCTAGAAAGAAACAGTCTCTCCAGTGAGGCTTTTCCCAGGTGGGGTTCTTTCTTAGGAAGGTACCTGTTTCACACTCTTTTCCACGTGCCTGCCACTTCAGTAAGCTTTCCCCTCCCCTAACTTGGTATCTTTACTTCTAGATTTGGGAGAACTTTCCTACACAGCCTTTGCCATTTGACTATCCATTGCAATTAAAAGAAAAGTTTCCCTGCACTCCCCACCCTTTCATTTTCAGCCTAATCAGCATAGCATGTCAAGGGGGCTGTGTTCAAGATTCCAGACCAACTCTTGAAAAACCAACCCAAATAGTGAGAGACACAGGAATGAGGATGGTTAGAAAGGTCAACATTTATCCAAAGAAGATACAGAAATGACCAGCAAACCCTGGGAAAGATGCCAAACCTCATTAATTATTAATAATATGTAAACCAAAACCACAATACCATTCCATAGCCAGTAAGATGGCTATAATAAAAATAATCTCTATATATAAAAGCCTAAGTGACCATCCAACCATCCAACTGGTAGATATGCTGCATACTGATCACCAAGGGGCAGATGCTCAATGCAAAAGCTGCTGAGCAACAGCAACATTGCAGAGTGCCCTCTCGCACTCCAGGACCCTTCGGGGGGATGTCAAACTGCTGGTTTTGAGCCGAGGGACCTCCCCTACCAAAGGGACCCCACTCACCCCGCAGATCCCTTTCGAGCCCTGGTGATGCCCCAGGTGCGTCTGGCTGGGGAGGGACTGAGGGAGGTTGGCTTGAGGGCATGTCTGGCCCATCTTGCCGAGTCCCACCCTGCCAGCCACCTTCTAATTAATTTCCTTTCAATGTGCACGAATACGTGCACCAGGCCTCTAGTGATAATAATAATAACCAGTGTTGCTGAAATGTGAAAAATGGAAGTATTTGTATATTGCTGGTGGGAATGTAAAATGATGCAACCACTGCAATAAACAGTTTGGCAATTCCTTGAAAACTTAAAGCTAGGATTACCATATGACCCAGCAATTCCACTCCTAGGCATATAGCCAAGAGAAATGAAAACATATCATCCACACTGAAGTATTTTTGGTTTCTTTGCAGGAATGGGAGGGTGTTTATTTTTTAAGTACTCACCTGAGGATATTTTTTCCATTGATTTTCACACAAATAGAAAGGGAAGAAGGAGGGGGAAGAGAAAGATAGAAACATTGATGTGAGAGAAACACATGGATTGGTTGCCTCCAACACACACCTCAACTTGTGCTGCGCATTGAACCACAGCTGGGGTACATGCACCTGACTGGGAATCGAACCTGAGACCCCTTGATCCAAGTACCGATGCTCTAACCACTGAGAAAACTGGCCAGGGCCACATGGAAGTTTTACACAAATATTTATAGCAGCATTTGTTATAATAGCCAAAAGGTGGAAACAACCCAAATGTCTATTGACAGATAAAGGGGTAAATTGGGACACATACACACACACACACACACACACACACAAGGAAAATTATTAGCCATAAAAAATACTGATATATGCTACAACTTGGATGAACCTCAAAATCATTATCCTAAGTGATAGAAGCCAAACACAACAGCTCACATATTTCATGATTCCTTTAATATGAAATATACAGAATATGCAAATTCATAGAGACAGGAATAAGATTAGTGGTTGCCAATGGCCAGGGTGGGGTGTTGCTAGAAGAGGGAGAATGGAAAGTGATTAAGTACCCATTACTTTGTGGATACACACAACTTAATGGTTAACAACTTAATGGGTTTGGATAAAATGTTCTTCTGGCATGAGAAAGTTTGGAAACTAGAGAGAACTGGTGGTTGCACAACATTTTGAATACACTAAATGCCACTGAATTGTACACTTTAAAATAATTAATGTTATGTGAATTTCACCTCAATATTTAATAAAGGTTATAATATAATCTTATGTTTAACATAATCCTCAGTTTTAAAAAATGGAGATATACATGAGAATAAAATATGTTAGTTCATACTTCAATACAGTAAATATGATTATCAAGGAACAATCTGAAATCAGGTCATTTTAGTTGTTCCTCTTAAATTGCTTTTAAAATTTTCCAATGATTACAAAAATTAGTTGCATGATAAATTTTTAATAACTAGGAAAGAAAGGTTACAGTGGTATTGAGTAATAGATTTTTAAGAACATTGGGGAAATTCTTATGCTATAGGGTTAAGTGAAGATAAAAGAATATTGTATTGTATGTATAGCATGATCCCAAGTATTTAAAATGCACTTCTTATGGTACCACTGTCTCTGGGACAGTGCAAATGAATGAATGCGCAAATCAGTGACATTTTTCCTTTCTACTTTCCAAATTTGCTTTCTTTTTTAAATCAAAGTACTGGCATTTCATTACTAAATGAGTCATTTTATACAATATGAACATCAATGTAATTATAATTATAATTATAAAAAGATTTATGACAAGAATGGACTGATTTTCATATTTCCAAATTAGAGTCAACTGTACATTTACACAGAACTGTCTTTGCATGAAGCCCAAAAGGTCACAGCATCAAAATGAGTGATCCTGTAGCCCCTTTATTTTTGCTGATGAACAGTTTTGTAGAAAAGCAGTTGCAGGTGTGTCAACTAAGGTCTGAGACAGTAGAAGCAGAAGATTCAGTCTCAGCAGAAAAATGCCAAAACGGGAGCTGGACAAAAGAAGAAACAAGGACATGACCAGAGGCTGCTGCCTAAGCTGCCTTAATAGACACTGCGCTCTCTGCAGGACGCAAGGCCAACTTTTCTTAATGAGCATATTTACCACTGTCATCAGAAAGGTTCTTTATTTTGTAAATGTCTACTACAAGGCAGACTGACTTAAACAAGGAGAGGTTTCGAGTGTATGTGCTATGACAAGGAAGGTGTTTACACTGAAATTATATATATTGATACATAATATTCCTCTTAGAAAAATTATAAAAAACAGAAAACGTAAAGGTGGACATTTAAATTACCAGACTCTAACCACTCAGAGAAGCTTAGTCGAACTTTGAACAGAAGTGGGCCACGGCTGTTTAGAAGCAACGGTCCTTCACTGTGTAGTGAGATCATCTGCATAATTTGCTTAGCAAGTGTGAGCCTATTGTGTGCCAAGCCTGCTCTAGCAGAAGTGTGGCTCTGCACAGAGCACAGAGGATACTGAAAGGACAATTATTGGTCTTTGGTTGACCAGCACGCTTTCTCACTTCACTGGATATTGACAATTTGGTAACCTGAACTTCCTTTGGGGAAACAGCCCTTTCCACTCTTAGTTCATGTGGTTTGGGTGGGACTGAACCCAACCATCCCAAAGTAAGGATGACCTAGAGGCTAAGCCAATCAGTGGGTTCAACTGCAAGGGCAATAATGATTCCTTATGCTAGGCTACATGTCAAGGACAGTACTTTGGTTAAAAATGTTGACAAGACAGATGGATTCCATCACTGAGCAATTGTAAATAAAAACAAATGCTCAGTGATAGAAGCCGTGATGATGAATTGGTTGTTATATCGGTTTATGGTGGCCATGCTCTGTTCCTTCCCTGTGCCTCACTCAATCATGGCCCTTCCCACTCAATACTCTGCTCCCTGATGTTTCTGTCTCCCCTATCAGATGGTCGGCTCTTTCTAAAGCAGCGATTTTCAACCAGTGTCCCACAAGAACTTTTAAAACATGCAATACCAGACTATTTAGACAGGGTCACTAACCTACTTGCCCTTAGGTCAGCAAATAAAAGATGACAATAACCAACACAATAACAGTCATCTGGTGTAAATGTCCTGTCTTAAACAACAAACATAGAGGTCATATTATATATGACCTCTTATTGCATCTTATTGGTCCCCTTGAATAACATGGTTGTGTCTTATTGGTAAATTCTTGGTACCAGCAATTCTTATACAGAAGTGTAGGAACCTGATCATTTTGGAGCAAAAAGGGTAGGCAATTATATTTTTTTGTAAATCAATCAAAGTTTTACCTCTCTTTTTTGTTAGATAGGCAAAAAGTATATTTTTAGTGTACCACAAAATTTTAGTGATTAGTTTATGTGTGTCATGAGATGAAAAAGGTTGACAATTCTGCTCTAAAGGAACAAGATACATCTCTGCTATGTTTGCAATTGGACAGACAAGGGCCTAAATACACAAGTGCAAATGAAATTATTCTGATGGACTTAGTAGCATGGAGATGAGGCATTGGTTGTTCTCTGACTGGGGAATCAGTTTTCTGGGCTCCAGTACCTCCACTGGTTGATATCACATCACACAGGCCCCATCTTGCACCCTTGGGTTCCTGCTCAGGGCTGGATGTACTCTAATATATGCTCTGAGTCATCAGCTGTGGGTACTGATGTGGTCACTGCATACTTCTCACACAACCACACAGAGACCATCATCAGGCAGGAGGTGTGGGGGCAGAGATGCTTCATAGAAAGCCTTCTGGGATGAAGCACTATAAAACCAGAGGGGGACTCAGGTCACAGAGCCTATCCACATCTCCTTCCTCTGCTGAGCACTAAAAGAGCACGAAGAAACACCAGCAGCTCTGACCTGAGTAGCCTTCCTGGGAAGATGCAGCCACCCCTGCTCATGCTCCTGCTGGCCTTTTTCCTGCTCCCCGCGGCAGAGGCAGGTGAGTGACCATCCCCACCCTCACAAGCCCAACCCATCCACAGTGGGCACAGACCTCCTGGCCCTTCTGCACATCCCTGATCCAGCTCTCCACCAGGAATGCTCTGAACCCCAGCTCCAATCCAATCTCAGACCCACACACATGATGCTGGATGAACAACACACAGAAATGACAGGACTGAAGCCTATTCTCAAGAAAAGCCAGTGGGCACAATGCCCTCCCCAGGCCCTACCTGTGCCAGGTGGAGAGTGGAACTGTCCTGGAAGTGCATGGCAGAGGCTGGGAAACTGCAGAGGGCAGAGCGGTCCTGGCTTCCATGCCTGTGATGAGACAGGGGCTGTCCTCAGGGTCTGCTTAGGAGGGAAGCCCAGAGCTCAGCAGACCCCACAGTTGGTGGGGTCACTGTCCCCAGAAGACTTCTGTTTCCTCTGCTCCATCTCAGTCCCTTTCTCCAACTCTGCTTTTCTTCCCAGCCCTTTAGCAAAGTCCTCTCCTTAAAGGATGAGCCAGTGAGGTTGGCAGCCCCAGTCTCCTCTGCTTTGCAGAATCCCGCAGAACTGGCCTTACCAACACAACTCCAGAGTCCCATTGGGGGCCAACCCTTCCAGGCAGTTAATAAAAACCGGGAACTCCTCATGTGTCAGCATCTAGATCCCTTAACTTAAGTCCTAGACACTGCAAAGTGCACTACCCTGGACGACACAGCACCACGGGGGCCTCAGAAGCTCACCCAACACCAAGAGAAGTCAGGAGAGGAATTTTCAGGAGCCTCCAGGCCTTCTCTGTCCCTAAGACCTGTATTCTCACCTGCAACTATGTGTCAGGCAAAGTCACAGGCCCAACCCATTGCTATTCCCTCTCCAGATGAGAAGTTGAGGGCCCTCCCCACCCCCTGACAACTCCAGGCCAGTCCAGCCTCCCAAATGCCCATGTGCCTGAGTCATCAAGCCAATGCCTACCTGAGGGAGCCAGTGGGAACACACAAGTGCAACACACTTTTCCTTCAGGGGAGATCATCGGGGGACATGAAGCCAAGCCCCACTCCCACCCCTACATGGCCTATCTTCACATTACAAATGAGAAGGAGTTCAGATGTGGCGGTGTCCTTGTGGAAAAGAACTTTGTTCTGACAGCTGCTCACTGCAAAGGAAGGTAAGGGGCCGCAGCCAGGCTACACCTCCTGAGACCCCTACAGGGACCCTGTCCTCCATCCCAGGAGCTGCAGCCCAGGGCAGCTCCCCAGGCTCCCAATAACTCAAGTCCATGAGACCTCATCAGAGGAGCCATCAGAGATCATAACGGAGCAATGAGAGGCTGGGAAATAGGACAAGTAATCTCTGGGCTCAGAGGGTCAGAGATGACAAAAAGTAACACAGGAAGAGAGCACCACACTCGGCAAATATAGCAGCGGTGGACCATGAACACATGCATTAGGGTCAAAATGAAAATGCAAGCAATTCATGGCATTTCCTGAGGGCCAGAGAGAGCTCCCAGCTCCCTAACCTCAGTGTCATAGAGAAGTAGAGTCACTCAGCCTCTTTCCCCTGTTGCCTTGATTTCCCCAGTCTGCAGCCTTGCCCTGCCCCAGCTGTCACCTGCCCTTCACAGCTCCTGGGCTTATCTCTTTCGACTCTACCTGCCCCCCAAACTCACACACTATGCTGTCTGTGCAGGTCAATCAGTGTCACCCTGGGGGCCCACAACATTGAAAAGAAGGAGAAGACCCAGCAGGTCATTCCGGTAAAAAGAGCCATCCCCCACCCAGACTATAATCCAGAGAAGTATTCCAACGACATCATGTTACTACAGGTAAGGAAACATTTTGCTGCTCTTGCTCTCATGAGTCCACATTGTTTCCCCTCCAATGGAATGAAGGACTTCCCTTCCTTCCTTCCTATCCTGGCCACCTGACCAGTCCCTGAGACTAAGGTGTCCCTCAATGTCCTGGCTCAGAGACCACTGGCTGATCTGGGCTCCCTTGCCTCTTCCCAACCAGCTGGCGAAAAACATCAAGCAAACTGATGCTGTGAAGCCCCTCCCACTTCCCAGGGGCAAGAACAGGTTGAAACCTGGACAGAAGTGCACTGTGGCCGGCTGGGGGATGGTCACCACATGGGGCAAATACCCAGACACTCTGCAGGAAGTACAGCTGACCTTGCAGAAGGATGAGGAGTGTGAAGGCCATTATAACTTACGCCGTTATTACAACAGGACCATTCAACTGTGTGTGGGGGACCCATCAGAAGATAAGGCTTCCTTCAAGGTGATACTGAGCATCTGACTACCTTGGCTCTGGGAGAGGGGTATTTGGGTAGGAACTGGGAGCTGGGGACCCACGCATCAGGAGACTCCTTCACCCTCTATTCTGTGATCATTCTCCCAAGGAAGAAAAGAGGGGACCCCCCAGAGCTGGGAGAAATTGGGTCTCTGAGAGCCTACAAGGGCCTATAGTCACTCCAAACATGGTGCTCCTCCAGGGGGTGAATGTGCAACACTGGCCAAGGCCAGGGCACAGCGCTTAGATAACCCTTTCCTGGGTGAGCAGTAGTTGTATCTGAGGGTTCTCAGAGCTGGTTAATGGGCTCCTTCTCCACGTTAAGTGTCAGCCCCATCTGTCTGCTCTCGGGTCCTTACACAGTAGGCTGCAGTCATAGCTCCACCGCACCTTCATAGACAGAGAATTAGGGACCTGGGGGAGCAAAAGGAGCTTCCACCTGGGGTGAAGTGAAGCAGTGACAATGTCCACGCTGAGGGGCCCATGGAGACTGCCTTCCCGCTTATCTCCCAAGTGAACACCATGCAAGGCAGCCTTCTCCGAGAGGGGAATGGGGTGGCAAGGAGGGCAGGGCCAGGAGAACTGGCTCAGTCCTTCCCTCTCTCTGTCCACAGGGGGACTCCGGGGGGCCTCTCCTGTGTAAAAATGAGATCCAGGGCATTGTCTCCTATGGAAGCAAGTATGGGGAACCTCCACGAGCCTTCACCAAAGTCACCAGCTACCTTCCCTGGATAAAGAAAACCATGAAAAGCCTCCAACTGCAGGATGCAGACCATCTTCTCTGGAGCTAATCCAGGATCACACTGCGGGGAGGGAGGGGGTGCCAGCAACCAAATAAATGACTCTTAGCTGACGGGAAGAGCTAGGTTTTTGTTTATTCTTTGTCCCTCGTGTGCTCAGAAGGCAATGGCACAATTCTGCTGTGTCCTGCTTCCCCCGCTTCCCCTTCCCCCATCACCTCCTCAAACCCATACTAAGCTGTTATCAGCTCCTTCTTGACCACACCTGCCCGCCCATCTGCCAGGGCAGAGAGGAGCACCATTAGGAAAAAATATGAAACTCTCAGGTCCTGGGCTCAGTGTGAAGGTCTTACTTCTTACTCTGTGTTACATGCTGAGAGGAAAGGACTAGCACGTGGGTGCTGGGCACCAAGCAGGCACAGCCTGGGCTGCAGCTCAGGAGGCCCCACCCCACAGGGGAGAGGAAGGCCTTCCTGAGCAGGACATTGTTCTCCAGCAACCAGGGGGTGGCAGGGTTGGGGTCTGGGGGCTGGTGAGGAGAGACAGGGGTGGAGGAGGGAGGGAAGTCCTGAGAAGCTCCTCATTCCCTCCTGGGCTGAATTTCTCTCCCTGCCCTTTTCTGCCCTCCTCTGAGCGCAGAGCCTAGCTTGGCCTCCAGTCTCCTGGCTGCCCCTCCTTCTCATCCCTGCTGACCACTGAGCATCCTCAGAGTCCACCAACCCTGCGCCCCACAGACCACACTGGTCTGAGCTCCCACTTCTGCATATCCCTCCCACCTAGGACACCCAGAGTGCCCAGGTTCCAGCAGGGCCTGGTCACTGAGTTGCCACCCAGCTTATGCCCTGGCACAGGGTTATCAGGGGACCAGGACTGTGTTGACCCCATGCAGGGCCCTGGAGGACAGGGCGGCAGGATGTCTGCAGAACACCTGGCCCCATCTCTCACTGGGCAGAGCCAGCTCCGCCCTCACATCCAGCCCAGTGTCCCCACCATGTGCTCAGAGTCCACTGACTCCTGGTCACTCAGGAGCCTTAGTCCCCTGCGGCCTGTTCCTCACTGCTGGCCTCAAGGCTCAGGTTGCGTGCTAGCCATCATGGGCTCTATCTGCCTTTTGAGTTAGAAAGGGCTGCTCTCTGCAGTAGGACTGGAAAGCAGTTTTTCTATCAATCAATGAACAAATGCTTATTGTACACCTACTAAGTGCCAGGTATTGGGAATGTACAGTGAAAATAATACAGGTTCTGACACCTGAACACAAGTGAAACTGACAGTGTTGACTTTTATCTGAATGTAATTTCCTCTCCCTCCTTCACATGAACCCACATTGCCCAAGAACTTGACAACACCGCAGTGTGACGCACTCAGAGAGGGCCATGGGTGATAAAGGCCAGAGAACCCTGGGCTCAGAAGACCAGGACAAAGCACCAGCAGCTCTGACCTGGGGAGCTTCCAGAGGAGATGCAGCAACTTCTGCTCCTGCTGGCCTTTTTTCTGGCTCCCAAGGCGCAGGCAGGTGAGTGACTGACCCCCAGCAGAAGCCCAATGCCATTCGGTATTGCCACAGCCCTGCTCACATGCTACACTCGGACATGTCTGGCCCTGGACCATCCCCAGGTACTTTTTCAACTCTAGATACTACCGCCCTCAAAGACCAGCAAGTCTGATGCTGAGTGAAAGCAGCAGGGATGGCAAGGCACAGGGCTGCTCCTGAGGAGGGACCGTGGGTTCTCTCCCCATCCCTTGCCATCTGGAAAATGGGCTCTTTTGCAAAGGCATTTGGAAGAAGGTTGGATGCTCAAAATGAGAAATAATTCCACAGGAAATCGCAGCTTGGCAAAGGGGACAGGCTTCCGTAATCAAAGAAAGGCCCATAACATTCTAACTCAATGTCTTAAAATCTATCCTCAATCTCTACCCCCTTCTCCAAGCTTTGTAAGGGAGCAGGGGATCCAGTTGATCCCAGAGTTGGTGGCATCCTGGTCCCCTGAGGCTGGATTAGTCTCTAGTTCTCTCAGGTAATTTATCAGTCCCAATATTCTGAATAGTTCAAACCAGCAGGAGCTCCATGAGTCTGGGAACAAAAACGGAGAGAGAACCAGGGATCCTGAGGGTAAGAATTTCCCAGGCTCTAGAGGCACTAAACTGCTTATTCCAGACACAAATCCCATTGCCCATATGCATGGCTGCAACAGGAATGAAGGGATCAGAACTGCTCTTCTCTTTGTCAGAGGGAGTATCTCAGTCTCATGGGTCAAATCATGTAGCAAGCCAGGAATGCTGCCCAAGGAACCTGCAGGATGTCTCCTTGGTTATGGCTGATGACTGCAGACATCACTATCTGCCTCCCGCCCTGCCCCTGTTCTTCCCAGTCTTCCCCTCTCCAGCCTCTGGCTCCATGGGCACAGCAGGCACAGTAGAATTTTTCTTGCAGGGAAACTCATCGGGGGTCATGAGGTCAAGCCTCACTCTCGTCCCTACATGGCATTTCTTCGGATCAGGATTTCAGACAGAAAAAGATGTGGGGGTTTCCTTGTGCGTGAGGACTTTGTGCTGACAGCAGCTCACTGCTGGGGAAGGTGAGGAGCGCAGCCTGGGCCCCACCCTTCTGCAGGAACCAGGCAGGGAACCCTCTTCTCAGAGGCTGCAGACCTAGGGGCACAGAGGAGCACTTCAGAGCACAGGTCAGCTTTGGGGAGAGAGGGACAGGTCAATGCAAGTGGCCTGTTGAAGACTAGAGGGACTGATCAAAGGGGTTTAGGAAGGAGGCCAAGGCTGTGCCTGGAGGCCAGAAATTCACAGTTTTGCATAGAGAAAGGCAAGCTCAGGGCACCCAAGAACCGCCCCAGGAAATGACACCTAGCCTGAGCTGCCAACAGCACAGGGCACAGGCATGCTCAGTGCCCAGCCCCAGCCCCTAGAATTCCTCCCCACTCCAATCCTGCACTGCCTACAGCTGTCCTCTTTCCTTCCTGGCCTCTGGGCTGTATCTGCTGTGCCTCCACGTCCCTGGCTGTCTCTGTGCAGGTCCATCACAGTCATCCTGGGCGCCCACAACATCAGGAAGCACGAGAGGACCCAGCGGGTCATCCCGGTGAAAACAGCCATCCACCACCCAAACTATCACCCCAAAGTCAATGACATCATGTTGCTGCAGGTAGGGCTCATCGCTTCCCTGGCTCCTGCACACCTTAAGCCTGGGGTTTCTCATCTCCTGTGACCTCCTTCCTCCCAGTGTGACCCCTTTCCTTGTCCCAGGGCTATGACTGTCCTGGAGTCCCTGGGCCCTTGCTCAATGAGAACTCCTGTCCTCTGCCTTCAGCTGCAGAGGAAGGCCACCCTGACTGCCGCCGTGAGCCTCCTCAGGCTGCCCTGGAGGGGAGAGCAGGTGAAGCCAGGGATGGTGTGCAGAGTGGCCGGCTGGGGGCGACTCGACCTGAAGACCAGCACAGCCATACTGCATGAGGTAGAGCTGGAAATACAACAGGATGAGCAGTGCATCTCTTGCTACAGACGCCATTACAACAGAGCCACAGAGATCTGTGTGAGGGACCCAGAAATGAATCAGTCTACTTTTAAGGTGAGATCTCCAGCATCTTCCATGCCCAGCCCTGGGCAAAACCAAGCTTCCAGGCAACCTGGCGCAGTGGGAACTAGCCATATCCCTATGTCCAATCTCTGGTCCTGTCTCTCCGGGGAGCGGAGAGGCTGTCCCACAGCCACTGGTGGGCAAAGGCTTCCTAGAGGGGGAAAAGGACCATCAGAGTCAAATGGAAAACCCCCGACCTAGGGAGGAGACAAGGCCTGCCCTGAGCCTGATCTCCCATGCAGCTCCTAACAAGGACCACACACCTCAGGGCAACGAGGAGGGCAGGGGAGGGCAAGGCCCAGCTCAATGTCTTCTCTCTCTGCCCACAGGGCGACTCTGGGGGCCCCCTTGTGTGTGACAACATGGCCCAGGGCATTGTCTCCTTTGGGAAAAAATATGGGAAAACTCCTCGTATTGAAATGAAGATTTCCAGCTTTCTGCCCTGGATAGAAAGAACAATGAGACGTTTCCAACTGCAGAGACCAGACTGAGGCACCAGGAACTGATCTATTCATCTCCTCTGGGGCAGCCCAGAACTGCTCTGTGCAGAGGGGTTGACAGGAGGCTGCCAGTCACCTAATAAACTTGCATCTCTAGAGTGGAAGTCACTGATTCCTCCTGTGTTCACCAAAACATGTGTTAGTTACCTGCTGTGTGTGTGGCAACCATCTGTTCATATCTCCTATCTGTTAGCGCTTCCCGTTCATGGAACGCACCTTCCATGTCTAGAATAAAATTCATGCTGCCTTGCTACCCACTCGTTACCAATACTCCTCCCAGTGCCAACTCCCCTGCGAGGCCTAATGTCAGCTCCATCAGGAAAAGGGAAGACATCTGCCCCCCAAAAGTGACACTCTTCTAGGGGACCCTCTTAACTCATCCACATTGCCCTCCTACTTCAAGCCACACTTACACCCTACCCCACGCAGCCCCAATGCCAATATGCAGCATAAAAGAATCCGGAAATTGGATGGAGGGTCCTGTAAGAAACTCTCGGGTAAGGGGCCACTTCTCCACCCAAAGATAAATTGGTGGGCAGATCATGGAAAGGTATAGCTCACCCCAGGCAGTACTCCCCCCACCAATCAGAGCAGATTAAGAAGGTCAGGAAATGCCGAAGCAATTTCTTCAATGATACAGCTCCCAGGGCAGTTGAAACTAAAGAGAAAATGAACAAATGGGACTACATCAAAATAAAAAGCTTCTGCACAGCAAAAGAAACCATCAACAAAACAACAAGAAAACCCACTGCGTGGGAAAACATATTTGCCAACGTCATATCTGATAAGGGCCTAATCTCCAAAATTTATAGGGAACTCATACAACTTAACAAAAAGAAGATAAACAATCCAATCAAAAAATGGGCAAAGGACCTAAATAGACACCTTTCAAAAGAGGACATTCAGAAAGCCAAGAGACATATGAAAACATGCTCAAAGTCACTAATCATCCGAGAGATGCAAATCAAAACAACAATGAGGTACCATCTCACACCTGTCAGAATGGCTATCATCAACAAATCAACAAACGACAAGTGCTGGAGAGGATGTGGAGAAAAAGGAACACTCGTGCACTGCTGGTGGGAATGCAGACTGGTGCAGCCACTATGGAAGACAGTATGGAGTTTCCTCAAAAAACAAAACATGGAACTCCCATTTGACCCTGTGATCCCACTTCTAGGAATATATCCCAAGAAACCAGAAACACCAATCAGAAAGGATATATGCACCCATATGTTCATAGCAGCACAATTCACCATAGCTAAGATCTGGAAACAGCCTAAGTGCCCATCAGTAGATGAATGGATTAGAAAACTGTGGTACATCTACACGATGGAATACTATGCTGCTGTAAAAAAGAAGGAACTCTTACAATTTGCAACGGCATGGATGGAGCTGGAGAGCATTATGCTAAGTGAAATAAGCCAGTCAATGAAGGAAAAATACCACATGATCTCACTCATTCATGGATAATAAAGACCATTACAAACTTTTGAACAATAATAGATACAGAGGCAGAGCTGCCTCAAACTGATTGTCAAACTGCAGTGGGAAGGCCAGAGAGGGTTGGGGGGCAGAAGGGAGGGGAGTAAGAGATCAACCGAAGGACTTGTATGCATGCATATAAGCATAACCAATGGACATAAGACACGGGGGGGGGGGGGGGGCCAGGGGATTGTCAAGGGCGGGGAAAAAAAAGGACACATATGTAATACCCTTAGTAATACTTTAAGCAATAAAAAAGAAAAAAAAAAAAATGTGTGTGTGTGTGTGTGTGTGTGTGTGTGTGTGTGTGTGTGTCTGTCTGTCTGTCTGTCTGTATCAAAAGGCAACCCAAATCTTTATTATATGTCTAGGTTAAGAACAGGAATCTCATGTTAAAACATACAACTTCAGAAGGGCAGGCTAAAAAGAAGTACTTTACTAAACATCTGCCATTGATAGGTGTGCTTCCACTTTGGGAAAATGTCTTTTGGGTATAAAAAGTACTACATATTCATCACAGAAAAATACTTAAATGTGTAACATGGAGGTAAGAAAATAAAAATTACCAAGGTCTCCACCACGCAGAAATCATCATCACTGATCCTCCGGCATGTTCTCCCAAACTTCCTCTATGTGTTCATTTGGTGCTGCTCCTTGCACAGAACTGGGGATGGGCTGTTGAGAACTCATAGTGCCTCCCTTTCCATTGCTCTTCCCTCTGCTGTCACACTGGTGAGAGTGTTGGGATAATGTGTTTGTAAATGTATGTAACTGCTAGGCCAGGGACATCAGAGATAGGGTTCTCTGGACACTGGAGACAATGAACAAAAGTCTAGGACTTCTGTTCAAAATGGTGGGGTAAGAGAAGCCCTCTGTGTCATATAATATTGACATTTACAAAGGAGATTCTAAATATTCCTAAAATAAGAGTTTGGAGAGGTGGTAAAAGAGGAAAGGGAGCTACCATTTGGGGTATTTGGGTGTGTGCAGGCCACCTGGTCCTCAGGCGAGTCCACCCTCTACCTCACACCACCGAGCACACCCCTCCCCATAGCCCTTCCCTTCTCATACCCCAGCCACAGATTCTCATTGCAACCGGTGTCAGCTTCTCAAGGGCAGAAGCCACATCTCTCACATGCCTGGACCTGGCCTATTAAATGATTATTCATGATTTCATCAGAATGTAAAAGAGCCAGGAGCCCAGACATGGAAACAGGCTTGGTTTAGTCACTGAGGGACTTCTGAGGTTCCATCCCTCTGCTGGCTGCAGCCAAGGCCCTCATGTTCTTATCCCTTCTACTTGCACCTTGTGGCTTAGCAGTGGGAGTGCAAATGTGGTGACAGTGCCATTGTCACCAAACCAAGCTGGAGAACTTCCACAAACACCTGGTGTGATGACACCCAGCAAAACTAGAGGGGCACAGTCAAGGAGGTGCGGGAAGTCACTGAGCCACACTCACTGCTCCCCTCAGGGGTTTGTGTCTAGACACAAGAAACACCAGCAGCTCTGACCTGGGCAGGCCTTTGGGGAAGATGCAGCCACTCCTGCTCTTCTTGGTCTCAGGCTACACCTCCTGAGACCCCTACAGGGACCCTGTCCTTCATCTTGGGAGCTGCAGCCCAGGGCAGCACCCCAGGATCCTGGTAACTCAAGCCCATGAGGCTTCATCAGAGGAGCCCTCTGAGATCATGTCGGAGCAACAAGAGGCTGAGAAATAGGACAGGTAAGCTTTGGGCTCAGAGGGTCAGAGGTGACAGCAAGTGATGTAGCTGAGAAGAGAGGGAGGGACCACACTGGGTAAATAAAGCTGCGGTGGATGATGAACGATGCATTAGAGTCAAAATGTAAGCACAAGCGATTTTGTGATATTTCCTGAGTGCACAAGAGAGCTCCCAACTCCCTAACCTCAGTGTCATTAAGAAGCAGAGTCACTCGGCCCCCTGGTTCCTGTGGCCTCGGTTTCCCCTACCCTGCCCCAGCTGTCACCTGCCCTTTACCGCTCCTAGGCTGTATCTCCTGTGACTCTACCCCACCCCCACTCCCAGACCCCACTCTGCTCTCAGTGCACATCAGGCAGTGTCACCTGGGGGCCCACACCATGAAGGAGCAGGGGAAGACCCAGCAGGTCATCCTGGGGAAAAGAGCCATCCCGCACCCAAACCATAATGCTAAGAGCTTCTCCAAAGACATCATGTTACTGCAGGTGAGGAAACCTCCTCTGCTCTTGCAGTTCTGGGTTCTCATTCTTCCTCCTCTCACTGTGATGTGTTTCTTCATTTCTTCCTTTCCCGGCTGTCTGCCCTGTCCCAGTGGTTCAGGGGTGAAGGAAGACACTGAAGCTTCATCTCAGTGTCCAGGCCCAGAGGCCATGGACAGACCAGGACTCTCTTGCCTCTTCCCCATCAGCTGGGAAGAAACATCAAATTATCTAAAGCTGTGAAGCCCCTACAATTGCTCAGGGTCGAGGGCTGGTGATGCCAGGACAGGAGAGCACTGTGGCTGACTAAGGGCCCATGGAGATGGTACTCTACCAACCACTCTGCAGGAGGTGGCCTTTCAGAAAAATTAGGAATGCAAACTCCACTTCCCCAGATACCACCGCAAGGTCACCAGATTTGGTTAGGACAGCAGGAGGAGAGGAAGACTGGCTTTGGAGTCAACTTTCAGCATTTACCTTCACAGGTCCCAGGAGTTAGAACTTGGAAAGCTCTGGGGTATGGGAATGGTCATCTCTTCATGCCTCGTCCTGAGAGTTTGGACAGCCTGGTCCACAAACCCAGTCTTTGGTGTTTTCCCCTGGGTGGATCAGGGCTGGAGGTGAGGAAAAATCAGTCATCTCACAGCAGTGTTATCCCCAGAGTGTCCCTGGGTATTGGAGAGAAAGGCTTAGCATGAATCAAGCTGGAAGGGACAGTCAAAGCCAGGCTGGAGCTGGGGACCAAGGGAGGCAACAAGGCCAGGCCTGACCCTGAACCTCCCACAGCCCCCAACACAGACCACCCGCCCCTGGGCGGCCAGGAGGGCAGGACCCCGAGGAGTCCAGCTCAGTCTTTCCTCTTTCGGCTCACAGGGAGACTCCGATCCCATGTAACCTGATCACATGTAACAACAGGCCCAGGGAATTTTCTCCTGTGGAGAAAAGAAACCTCCAGGAACATTCATGAACGTCTCATACTTCCTCCCCTGGATACAGAGAACAATGAAGAGCCTCTAACAGCAGGCGTGAGGCTGACTTTCCTCTTGGCTTGACCATCCGTCTGGGGGCAGAGGCAAGAATCCCATGAGGCGGGCAGTGTGGAGTACAGAGCCTAATAAACACATCTCTAGAGCCAATGCCACAGAAGTCTTATTCAGTGAACCCTTTCAATAGGCAACAACACTGCTCCACGTGCCCTCTGCTGGCAATTCTGGGCTTGCTTCCTTCTTTCT
>NW_005353721.1:475228-480077 GCF_000412655.1 Myotis brandtii
GAGCCAGCCTCTCTCTCATCTATCTAACCCAGTTCCCAATGTCCTGCGTGAATTCTCCTCTACTGCTTCCTTACCAGACCTGAACTGCCAGCCCACCTGATGCCTATCAGTTAACCCTCTGGAAGGCCTGATTCTAAGCTCCATTATTTAAAAACAAAACACTCTCTCCTCAGAAATGGTCCTCTTTGGGCCTCAAACTTCTTATCTAAGCTAAATTCTATCACCAACCCCCCCTCCCCCCAGCAATTTTGCTGAAGGAGGTGCAGGTCAGTGGAAGGGGAATAACTCTGGGGCCCTAGAGGCCAGGGGGCCATGTCATGGGCACTGTTTCCAGGGCCACTCTCTCCAGTGGGGGCAGGATTCTCCCACAGTGTGGACTGTCTGCTCAGGAGGCTCAGATGCTCCTATGATGACCCTCAGCCTACTCAGGTCCCATTTCCCTGCCCTGCCCTGCCCTGCCCTGCCCTGGGACAGCACTGAGCTCATCCAGCCTCCTTCCTGCCTGGCTGACCTTCCCACACCAGTCCTTGTTTTCTGTCTGAGTGCCTGGACACCAGATTCTCCCCCCACCTCCACCCCCCACCCCCCACCTTTGAGCCAGCCTCTCTCTCATCTATCTAACGCAGTTCCCAATATCTAGCGTGAATTCTCCTCTACTGCTTCCTTACCAGACCTGAACTGCCAGCCCACCTGTTGCCTATCAGAAGAGCCAGAATCTACTTCCCACCTGGGCAAGACCAGCTCAGTGCCTTCCAGCCCAGCATCCCCTCAAGAACTCAGCCACTCAGCTACCTCAGCCCCTTTCAGCCTGGCCTGGCCGCAGGTCCTGCCTCCCCCTGCTGGCAACCTGGGTTATGGCACCTTTGTGAGCCAGAGGGCTCCAAGCTGCATGGCTGCAAAGTGTCACTTTGCCATCCAACAATAGATCAAATGTCCTTCTATCTTTGTGGCAGGAACAAACAGGCTCCGTCCCTGCCATTGGGACACTTGCCGTGATGAGGAATTTCATCCAAATTTTCCTGGTTCCTCTCCTCCACCAGGCAGATGGGTTTTGCACAGATAGGTCTGTACTTGAAATCCACAAGAAATTTTGTCTTGAAAATAAATTAAACTCTCAGTGTTTTCTCTTTATTGCACATACAATTTCACATGCCTGATCGTGTTTGATTCCAGAATGACAGTGTGAAATGGACGCCTATGTGTCCTGAGTTTTCCAATCCACTCAGTGGAGTCCATGTCGGGAGGTGAGGGAGGAGGCAGCCAGGGCAGCCTTATCTTTACTTACAGCACAGGTAGGGGGCATTAGCCTCAGCCTGCAAACCCACAAAATGCCACATTTCAAGTGCAAGGCAGCTCATTGTGACCCAGATGACCCTATTTCAGAGGCCTGTGTCCTCCAAACAGCACCACCCGTGGCTGGAGTGACAGAACACAACAAATTCACAACAGCTGCACAAACAAGGAGTCAAGTGGGACCCACATTGAAAGGAAAAACAGCTTCCTTAAAAAGAATAGCAAATGAACCACAAGGATATGAGCAGCGAAACCCAGCACATTCAAACATAAGCTGGAAAGCAAATAAAAGCTCATTTTTCACACTTGACCGTCCCTACATCCATGTGCCAAGTGTTCCCTGGGGCTCCCAGCCCTGGCAGGAGCACAGGTGAGAGAAGAGCTGAATGCACTTGTGAGATGAGCAGGTGAAGTGTAGATGGTGCCGGAGTTAAGGGGCAAGAGGACCCCATCTTGGCTATTGTTGGCCAGTTGCTTGTTCAATATATTTAGAATCAATTCAGTTCTATAAAATACCTCTTGGTACACATCACTTTTTCAAGAAATGACATTTTTAAAAATGTTTTGGTTCCAATCCACAAACATAGAATATCTTTATATTTAGGACTTTTTAAGTATCTCTTAAAACAATTTTATAATTTTCACCAAAGAGAGCTTACACATCTTCTTTTAGCTTTATGTTTAGTTATTTGATAATTTTCATGCAATTTAAATATTAACTTTTTCAAAAGTTAATTTTTCAAAATTTCATATAGACATATGATTAATTTTAAATTCATTTTATCTCTAGCAAATTTGTTAAGCTGTTTTCTAATTCTAATAATTTATCTGTGGATTCTGTGGCATTCTCTATATACAGATTACATATCAATTCCTTTTCTTATTCTTCCACTTCTGGGCCTAACTCCAATAGTTAAAATATTTAGCACAATGTTGAAGAGAAATTATGACTGTGGCTAGCTATCCAGGTGTCCTTGTATTGTTTCACTCTCAAAATAAAAGCCTTCTAAATTTCACCATCCTATATAATAAAAGCCCAGCAACTGAAACGGTGGAACGACCAGAGACCAGAATGACCGTGGCCCCTTGCCCCAGCTGGCCCCACCCTTCAGGGAGCAGTTACAGGCGATCAGACAGGCAGACAAGCAGTTAAGGGAGATCAGGCAGGCAGGGAAGTGGTTAGGGGCAATCAGGAAAGAAGGCGAGTGGTTAGGGGCTATCCGACAGGCAGGCAGAGTAGTTGGGGCGATCAGGCAGGCGGCAAGCAGTTAGGAGCCAGCGGTCCCAGATTGTGAGAGGGATGATCCTGCAGGATCGGGCCTAAACTGGCAGTCAGACACCCCCCAGAATACTATGCTGCTGTAAAAAAGAAAGAACTCTTACCATTTGCAACAGCATAGATGGACCATGAGAGCACTATGCTAAGCGAAATAAGCCAGTCAGAGAAAGATAATATCACATGATCTCATTCATATGTGGAATATAATGAACAACATAAACTGATGAACAAAAATAGATACAGAGACATAGAAGCATGAGAAGACCATCAAACCTCAGAGGGAAGGCAGGGGAGGGTAGGAGATGGGGTGGTAAAAGATCAACCAAAGGACTTTTATGCATGCATATGAGCATAACCAATGGGCACAGACACTAGGGGAGTGAAGGCATGTGTTGGGGGCAGGAGCGAGCAGGGAGAGGTCAATGGGGGGGGGAGACATATGTAATATTTTCAATAAATAATTTAAATTTTTAAAAGAAGAGAAAAGGATAATATTGTTGATAGTAAAAAAATCAAAAGTAAAGAGGATACTGAACAATAAATGGGGCAGAAAAAAATTCTGAAAGGAAAGAATGGAAAACAAAAAATAAGAGTAGAGAGTAGGAAAAGGAAGACTTAAAGAAAACAAGAAGATAGAAGAAAAAAGTTATGCAAAGGTAACAAGAAGAGAGAGACAGGTAATTAAAAAAGAAAGAATGGCTAAGAAAAAGGTGTTGGGGTGGAGGGGCAGACAAAGATAGAGTAAGTAAAGGAAGGGGCCGAAACCGGTTTGGCTCAGTGGATAGAGCGTCGGCCTGCAGACTGAAAGGTCCCGGGTTTGATTCCGGTCAAGGGCATGTACCTGGGTTGCGGGCACATCTCCAGTAGGAGATATGCAGGAGGCAGCTGATCGATGTTTCTCTCTCATCGATATTTCTAACTCTCTATCTCTCTCCATTCCTCTCTGTAAAAAATCAATAAAATATATTTAAAAAAAAAAGGAAGGGGACAAGTAAGACATATGAAAGAGTCCTAGCTGGTTTGGCTCAGTAGATAGAGCATCTGCCTGTGGACTGAAGGGTCCTTGGGTTTGATTTGGTCAAGGGCACATGCCTGGGCTGCAGGCTTGATGCCCAGTGGTGGTGGGGGGGGGGGGGGGGGGGGGGGGGAGAGTGCAGAAGGCAGCCCACCAGCCCACCATTCTTATCATTGATGTTTCTATCTGTCTCTCCCACTCCCTTTCTCTCTGAAATCAATAAAAATATATGTTTATATGTTTAGAGAGATGAAAGAAATAAAAGATAAAAGCAAAAAACTTAACAATTACAATAAAAATGTCAAAGTAATAAAGCAGAAAAAATAAAGAAACCATTGAAAAAAAGAACAACAACAAAAGAAAACAAAACAAATTTTTTTTTAAGCCAGCCAAGTGAAGATTGTCTGGGCAGCTTATGTTTTCTGTGGCTCACTGTTTGGTATGCTAATTTCAGGCCTTCTGGGAGGTACTTTTGTGTTAGCCCATGTCAGGAGCTGTCCAAGTTTGGCTCTCAGTGTCCTGTTCTAGCTGGCCAGTCTAAGGCTCTCTGAGGACCCCCTCCTTCTGTCAGCTACTCCTTCTCCGCCCTGCAGTTGCTTTGGTCCTTCTCCAGTGTCTTCCAAAAAGAGTTTTTAGGGTGGAGGCAGGCTAGCATACCTGGGGCTAGAGGACCCCTTACTTAGAGATTTTACCTTCAGGCATTCATTGAGAGGAAATGAATCTCTGCCTTAGAGCCATATTCCTCAATCTCTACCATATCCTCCAACCCTAGTTCCCCCTATAATGACCTGATGCAGGTGCAGATTGGACACAGCCTGCTGCCCTTTCTGTATTGGCAGTTTCAACTGCTCTGGGCTCAGCGGGATTGATAAAAAGAGTCTCTGGTGAGCATGTTACCTGCCCAGCCCCAACGAAGGAGGGCTAGGCATTTCCTTATGGCAAACAATAGCTCCTGAGGGTCATACTCTTGCTATATCCTCCTCTGAGCTAGTCTCCCTAGCCCCACCAAACTGTGCCCAGCGGGATAGCTCCCAGCCTGCAAGAGAGGCAGAGGTACTCTACCCCTCCTTTCCCAGTACTGGCTGGCTGAACTGACAGGGTGCTGGGGTCAGCCTCTCCACAATGCAGATACAAAACCCAGCTCTCGCTGGTCTGTCTCCCCAATATGAGCCTTCCTGGTGGTGCCATGGGATGCTGTCCAAAAATAAACACATACAAAGTAAGAAACAAAACAAAAAGCCTGCTTTGTGAGAAGCTGGTGT
>NW_005353721.1:480838-483583 GCF_000412655.1 Myotis brandtii
ATTTGCCCCCTTCCACCCAGCTCCTGCTCCACCCCAGGCCTTCTCCGCACTATTGTCTGTGTTATGCATAGAGGCATATAAATTCTTTGGTTAATCTCTTCCCATCTCCTCCCCTGTTCTCTCTGAGATTCATCAGTCTGTTCCAGGCTTCCAGGCCTCTGGTTCTATTTTGTTTGTCAGGTTATTTTGGTCATTAGATTCCACATGTAAGTGAGAACATGTGATATTTGTCTTTCTCTGACTGGCTTATTTCGCTTAGCATAATACTCGCCAGGTCTCTCCATGCTGTCTCAAAGGGTAAGATTTCCTTCTTTTTTAGAGCTGCTTAGTATTCCATTATGTAAATGTACCACAGCTTTTTTATCCACTCATCTACTGATGGGCACTTGGGCTGTTTCCAGGTCTTAGCTATTGTACCAAGCAGCCTTTGACTCTTAGCTTGGCTCGTAGTGCCTTTATATCAGAAAGGCAGACACACAAATTCCATCTTTGGTAAGTTACATATTTCACAGGAATCTAAAAGTTCCATATTCAATGCATCAATTTCTTGTGAGTTTCACAAGCAGTAGCCTGTTCCCAACTCTGAGCCCTCATGAAATTGGGTGTCTGGTTCTGCAGACACCCCAGAGGCCTCATCTAGGGAGCCTGGTGAACTCTTGTTTTGCCTCCATAGTATCCAATCTACAAAGTAACCACTGGTCCCCAAGTCTCACTGATGGAACCCCCCCCTCCCTCAGAGTCTTTTTTTTTTTTTTGAAAATTTATCTTTATTGTTAAAAGTTTTACATTCTGACAGGTGTGAGATAGCACCTCATTTTCATTTTGATTTGCATCTCTCAGATGATTAGTGACTTTTAGCTTTTTTTTCATATGCCTTTTGGACTTCTGTATGTCCACTTTGGAGAAGTGTCTATTTAGGTGCTTTGGCCATTTTTCTTTTTTTTTTTATTGCTTAAATTATTACAAAGAGTATTACATATTTCTCCTTTTTTTCCCCTGCCCTTGACAATTCCCTGGCCTCCCCTACCCCCCAGTGCCTTATGTCCATTGGTTATGCTTATATGCATGCATACAAGTCCTTTGATTGATCTCTTACCCCCCCTCCTGCCCCCCCACCCGGGGAGGGAGCTTTGTAGCCACTGTCACTTGGGCCTCCCAGCTGAGCACCAGCTCCAGGGGGGCTCCTCCTTTTATGATTCCCCCTCTCTTACCATTCTCCATGTTTCCTCAGTGCTCCTTAGACAAAATGCATCCAAGCAGCTATACTTCTCTTGTGTTTGTGTTTTTGTTTTCAAGCTGAGTGCACAATATTTTAGCTGTAAATCCAGTCTCTGGCTGGGAGCAAGGGCACTTGTTAGACCGCAGCCATATTAGGTCTCATGATTTCGACTTTGACTCATGACAGTCTATATCTTTACTCTTAAAAATATAAGAATTTTCTACTCATATTCATGTTATGAGCTTCTAGCTAAATAACCTTGATGTATAATTTAAGTCTCTAAACATTTTTTAAGATCTAACCTATGGCCTAATCTATGGTCAATATTGTGTAAATATTCTATATGTGTTTGTAAAGTATATAATCTGCATTTGTTGGTAAGTGTGTCCTATATATGCTGATTCTTTCATCAGCTATTCATAACTTCTTTACCATTACCAATCAATTTATAAGATGTGTCTAAAAATCTTGCCAAAGGATTATGAAGTTGCCTTTTCCTGGGTGGCCTTCACTCATTGTTGCTGTTGAGAATTCAGCCTTTAATCACCATTCTTTGAAAGTCATCTTTCTTTCTCTACTAATTTCTCTTTTTTAAGATGTCAGCCATTTCTTATGACATTGATTTCTAGTGTGGATTTCTTTTTATTATTTTACTTTAATTTTAACTCCATTTCCTAACCTGTCATTGGATGTTGTTCATCAGTTTTGAAAAAATCTCAGCCACTATCTCATTATCCCTTTTCCTATTCTTTTTTTTCTTCGAGAACTTCAATTAAACACATGTTCACCCTTCTAATTCTATTATTTTCTATATTTTGTCTTTATGCCTCTCTGTGCTCCATTATTGGCACCTATTTCTAAGCTACTTTAGGTTAGAAATTCTCTTTTCAACTTCTTTTAATCTGTAATTACTTTATTCACGGTGACTTTAATTTTGGTTATTATGTTTTTCACTTTAAAAATTGTATTTAGTTCATTTTTCCAATGGTATGTCTCTTTTAAAATGTTTATGTTCCCTGCAACTCTTTTAAAGCTTGTTTTTATTTCAACATACTTGTTTTGTAATCTGTATCAGATTATACTAATAATATTGTCCCCATATTTAAAGTAGTTGTTTTTTTATTTTGTTTTGTTTTGTTTTGTTTGCTGGTCTTATTGTCATTGTTTCTTAGTCAATTCTTTGTTTGCCTGTTGATCTTGGTTACATTTGACCATATGTTTATAATTATACTAGAGGCCTGGTGCACAAAATTCATGCACAAGTAGGGTCCCTAGACCTGGCTGGTTTTCAGGGCCTTTCTTCCCCAGCTGCCAGCCAGGCCTTCTTTCATTCCATGTCTCTCCCTTGTGGTCAGGGCACATCATAGGGAGCAATCAAACTCCCGGTCTCCCGGTCAAACCCCCGAGGGGACACTTTGCATATTAACCTTTTATATATATAGACTAGGGGCCCGGTGCACAAAATTCGTGCACTGGGTGGCGGGGGGGAGTGTCCCTCAGCCCAGCCTGCCCCCTCTCACATACTG
>NW_005353721.1:484110-486667 GCF_000412655.1 Myotis brandtii
TTAGGCCCAGGCAAGGGACCCCTAGCTCCCGGGACTGCCAGCTTTGCCCGTGCCCAGCTCCCATCGCTGGCTCCACCCCTACTTCCCGCTATCACTGGCCAGGGCGGCAAAGGTGCCCGATTCTCCGATCATGGCTGGGGGGCAGGGCTAAGGCCAGATAATATAGACATGCCATTTGTGTCAGGAAGCTGCAGTTTCACACTCTCCAGGTCTGTTTCCTGAAAATCCTGGGGGAAGGGATTGGAAAAAGAAAGCACAGAGGCATGCCCAGTAAGGTCTGAATGACACAGGAAATGTGATTACCTGCCAGTCACACCTGAGAACAGGTCATTGGCCAGAATAGGCATGGCAATGGCAAGGGTACAAAATCTAAGCTACAGAAGCTCCTGAACAAAGGGAGTTCCCTCTTTGGCCCTCTTGCCCTTCTCTCTTGCTGCTTGCACCTGACTCATGCCTTACAAGGCTCTCATACTCTGAACACACCCATATGGCCAACAGCCATATGGACACAACACATGATGGACTGAGGGACTGGGAACTAGCCCGATGCAGTGCCAGACCCAGTTCCACATTGGAATGGAAACTTTGGACAATGGCTCCGCTTTGAACTCTGCTGAACCCCCAGCTGCACCCTTTCAGGACTGATGTAAGGGAAATGGAACTTTAAAACCAAGGGATATAACTTCATGCAAATAAAACTTTCTACCACATCTCATCCTCCCATGGGGTTCTCTGAAAATACTTATTCCAGCAGGGTCCCAAGAACCCTACTCCCACTAGCAATGGAGAAATTCCACACATGCAATTCTCCAATAACAGACGGACTTACCGCTCTAACCATCTGAACATTAAAAGATGTTAAATATGCCCTGAGAAGGAAGTTGTAATGATCAATGTGTTGCTATGTTGGTTTAGTACAGTGATGGCAAACCTATGACACGTGAATCAGAGGTGACACACGAACTCATTTTTTTTGTTGATTTTTCTTTGTTAAATGGCATTTAAATATATAAAATAAATATCAAAAATATATGTCTTTGTTTTACTATGGTTGCAAATATCAAAAAAATTTCTATATGTGACAGGGCACCAGAGTTAAGTTAGGGTTTTGCAAAATGCTGACACGCCCAGCTCAAAAGGTTCGCCATTACTGGTTTAGTAGATGGTGGCCATGCTCTGTTACTCCATCGTGCATCACTCTACCATGGCCCTTCCCATATGGTACTCTGTTCCATGATGTTTCAGTCTCCCCCAACAGATGGTCAGTTTTCTAAGGAAGGAGATAGATCTCCAATATATTTGGCCTATAGGATACGGGAGGGCCTAGACACAGATGCGTGAAATAAATTATCCTGAAGGACTTAGTAGCATAGAGATGAGGCACTGGGGGTTCTCTCACTGGGGACTCAGGTTTCTGGGCTCCAGTACCTCCACTGGCCAATACCACATCCTACAGTCCCCACCTGCACCCTTGGGTTCCTGTTTGGGGCTGGAGTCTGCTCTGGTGTCTGCTCTGAGTCAACAGCTGTGGGTACTGATGTCGTCACTGCATACTCCTCACACAACCACACAGAGACCATCATCAGGCAGGAGGCTTGGGGGTGGGGATGCTTCATAGAAAGCCTTTGGGGATGAAGCTCTACAAAACCAGGGGGGACTCAGGTCACAAAGCCTATCCCTACCTTGTTCCTTTTCTGAGAGCTAAAAGAGAGCGCAGAGAAACACCAGCAGCTCCGACTGGGCAGCCTTCCTGGGAAGATGCAGTCAACCCCGCTCATGCTCCTGCTGGCCTTTTTCCTACTCCCGTCAGCAGAAGCAGTTGTGACCATCCCCACAAGCCCAACCCATCCCACAGTGGGCACAGACCTCCTGGCCCTTCTGCACATCCCTGATCCAGCTCTCCACCAGGAATCTCTGAAGCCCAGCTCCCATCCCATCTCAGATCCCCACACATGATGCTGGATGAGCAACAGGCAGAAATGTCAGAGCAGAAGCCTATTCTCAAGAAAAGCTGGGGGGTGCAGTGCTCTCGCCAGGCCTTACCTGTGCCATGTGGAGAGTGGAACTGTCCTAGAAGTGCATGGCAGAGGCTGGGAAACTGCAGAGAGAAGAGCAGTCCTGGCTTCCATGTGTGTGATGAGACAGGTGTTGTCCTCAAGGTCTGCTTAGGAGAAAAGTCCAGAGCTCAGCTATGCCAGAGTTGGTGGTGTCACTGTCCCCAGAAGACTGCTGCTTCCTCTGCTCCATCTCAAGGCCCCTCGGTCCTTTCTCAAACTCTGTTTTTATTACTCCTCCAGAGGCCCAATGGGGCCATCCCTTCAAGCACTCAACAAACACGGCAACTCCCGACATGACAGGCCCTATGACAGCTCTGCAACATCTAGATCCCTAAACTTAAGTCTTGGACACTGAAAAGTGCACTGCCCTGGACATCACAGCACCACAGGGACCTCAGAAGCTCACCCAACACCAAGCGAAGTCTGGAGAGGAATTTTCAGGAGCCCCCAGGCCTTCTCTGTCCCTAAGACCAGAATTCTCACCTACAACTATGTGGCAG
>NW_005353721.1:489077-489579 GCF_000412655.1 Myotis brandtii
CCAGAAACACCAATCAGAAAGGATATATGCACTTCTATGTTCATAGCAGCACAATTCACCATAGCTAAGATTTGGAATCAGCCTAAGTGCCCATCAGCAGATGAGTGGATTAGAAAACTGTGGTACATCTACACAATGGAATACTACGCTGTGGTAAAAAAGAAGGAACTCTTGCCTTTTGCAACAGCACGGATGGAACTGGAGAGCATTATGCTAAGTGAAATAAGCCAGTCAGAGAAAGATAAATACCTCATGATTTCACTCATTTGTGGAATATAGAGTACAACATAGACTTTTCTACTTTCCAAATTTTCCTATTATTTAAATCAAAGTATCGCTTTATTAAATGAGTCATTTTATACAATATACACATCAATATAATTATAATTGTAAAAAAAAGATTTATGACAAGAATGGACTGATTTTCATATATCCAAATTAGAGTCAACTGTACATTTACACAGAACTGTCTTTGCATGAAGCCCAAAAAGTCACAGCATAA
>NW_005353721.1:489802-490794 GCF_000412655.1 Myotis brandtii
CTTAATGAGCATATTTACCACTGTCATCAGAAAGGTTCTTTATTTTGTAAATGTCTACTACAAGGCAGGCTGACTTAAACAAGGAGAGGTTTGGAGTGTAGGTGGTATGACAAGGAAGACGTTTACACTGAAATTATGTATTTTGATACATAATATTCCTCATAGAAAAATTGTAAAAAACAGAAAATGTAAAGGTGGACATTTAAATTATCAGACTCTAACCACTCAGAGAAGCTTAGTCAACCTTTGAACAGAATTGGGCAAAGGCCGTTTAGAAGCAACAGTCCTTCACTGTGTAGTGAGCCCATCAGCATAATTTGCTTAGCTAGTGTGAACCTATCATGTGCCAAGTCTGCTCTAGCAGAAGTGTGGCTCTGCATAGAGCACAGAGGATACTGAAAGGACAATTATTGTTCTTTGGTTGACAAGCACGCTTTCTCACTTCATTTGATATGGACAATTTAGTAACCTGAACTTCCCTCGGGGAAACAGCCCTTTCCACTCCTAGTTCATGTGGTTTGGGTGGGACTGAACCCAGCCAACTCAAAGTAAGGATGACCTAGGCTAAGCCAATCAGTGGTTCAACTACAAGGGCGACAATGATTCCCTAGGCCAATACATGTCAAGGACAGTACTTTTGCTTAAAATGTTGACAAGACAGATGGAGCATTTGTAAATAAAACCCCTCGGGAGGAAACTGTGATGATGAATGGGTTGCTATGTCTGTTTAGTAGATGGTGGTGATGTTCTATTCCTCCCCTTGCATCACTCTACCATGGCCCTTCCCACTCAGTACTCTGCTCCCTGATGTTTCTGTCTCCCCCATCAGATGCTCAGCTCTTTCTAAAGCAGCGATTTTCAACCAGTGTCCCACAAGAACTTTTAAAACATGCAATACCAGGCTATTTAGTCAGGGTCACTAACCTATTTTCCCTTAAGTCATCAAATAAAAAGATGCCAACAGCCTAGCTGGCATGGCTCAGTGGTTGAGT
>NW_005353721.1:491519-494442 GCF_000412655.1 Myotis brandtii
GATGCTTCATAGAAAGCCTTCTGGGATGAAGCACTACAAAACCAGAGGGGGACTCAGGTCACAGAGCCCACCCACACTTCCTTCCTCTTCTGGGCGTGAAAACAGAGCACAGAGAAACACCAGCAGCTCCGACCTGAGCAGCCTTCCTGGGAAGATGCAGCCACCCCTGCTCGTGCTCCTGCTGGCCTTTTTCCTGCTCCCCTCGGCAGAGGCAGGTGAGTGACCATCCCCACCCTCACAGGCCCAACCCATCCACAGTGGGCACAGACCTCCTGGCCCTTCTGCACATCCCAGATCCAGCTCTCCACCAGGAATGCTCTGAACCCCAGCTCCCATCCCATCTCAGACCCACACACATGATGCTGGATGAGCTACAGGCAGAAATGACAGGACAGAAGCCTATTCTCAAGAAAAGCCAGGGGCACAATGCCCTCCTCAGGCCCTACCTGTGCCAGGTGGAGAGTGGAACTTCCTAGAAGTGCATGGCAGAGGCTGGGAAACTGCAGAGGGCAGAGCAGTCCTGGCTTCCATGCCTGTGATGAGACAGGTGCTGTCCTCAGGGTCTGCTTAGGAGAGAAGCCCAGAGCTCAGCAGACCCCACAGTTGGTGGGGTCACTGTCCCCAGAAGACTGCTGTTTCCTCTGCTCCATCTCAAGGCCCCTCAGTCCCTTTCTCCAGCTCTGCTTTTCTTCCCAGGCCTTTAGCAGGTCCTCTCCTTAAAGGATGAGCCAGTGAGGTTGGCAGCCCCAAACTTCTCTGCTTTCCAGAATCGCACAGCACTGGCCTTACCAACCCAACTCCAGAGGCCCATTGGGAGCCATCCCTCCTAGCAGCCACAAACACTTACCGGGAACTCCTCATGTGTCAGCATCTAGATCCCTAAATTTAAGTCCCAGACACTGCAAAGCACACTGCCTGGACGTCACAGCACCACAGGGGCCTCAGAAGCTCACCCAACACCAAGCGAAATCAGGAGAGGAATTTTCAGGAGCCTCCAGGCCTTCCCTGTTCCTGAGACCTGTATTTTCACCAACTATGTGGCAGGCAAAGTCACAGTCTCAGCCTGTTGCTGTTCCCTTTTTCAGATGAGAAAGTGGAGGCCCCTCACTACCTACTCCCAGCTCTATGCCACCCTAGGCTCCCAAGTGGCCAGCCATATGAGTCATCAAGCCAATGCCTGCCTGGTGCACTCGGCGGGGTGAGGGAGTGGGGGACACCACAAAAGTACAACAGAATTTTCCTTCAGGGGAGATCATCGGGGGACATGAAGCCAAGCCCCACTCCAGACCCTACATGGCCTTCCTTCGCATTCAAGATGAGGAGAAAAAGTCCAGGTGTGGCGGTGTCCTTGTGGGAGACAACTTTGTTCTGACAGCTGCTCACTGCAATGGACGGTAAGGGAATGCAGCCAGGCTACAGCTTCTGACCCCTACAGGGACCCTGCCCTTCATCCCAGGAGCTGCAGCCCAGGACAGCTCCCTAGCCTCCTGGTAACTCAAGCCCATGAGACCTCATCAGAGGAACCATCAGAGAACATAACCAGGCAATGAGAGCCTGAGAAATAGGACAGGTAAGCTTTGGGCTCAGAGGGTCAGAGGTGACAGCAAGGAACACAATTGAGAAGTGAACAACCACACTGGCCAAATAAAGCAGCGGTGGACTATGAACACATGCATTAGGGTCAAAATGCAAATGCAAGTAATTTCATGACATTTCCTGAGGGCAACAGAGAGCTCCCAGCTCCCTGACCTCAGTGTCATTGAGAAGCAGAACCACCAAGTCCCTGGCCCCTATGCCCTGCACCAGCTATCACCTGCCATTCATAATCCCTGGGATAGATCTCTCTCCCTCGCCGCCAAACTCACCCACTCTGTTCTCTGTGCAGCTCAATCACAGTCACCCTGGGTGCCCACAACATCGAAAAGCAGGAGAAGACCCAGCAGAACATCTCAGTGAAAACAGCCTTCCCACACCCAGACTATGATAAGGGTAAACGCTCCAATGACATCATGTTACTGCAGGTGAGGAAACCTCCTGCTGCTCTTGCAGTTCTGAGATCTCATTGTTTCTCTTCTGACTGTGACTTGTCCCTTCCTTTTTTCCCACTCCAGTCACCTGACTAGTCCCAGTAACTCAGGGGTCCCATCATGGTCTCCAGGCCCAGAGGCACTGGCTGACCTGGGCTCTCTTGCCTCTTCCCCATCAGCTGGAGAGAAACATCAAGCGAACTAATGCTGTGAAGCCCCACCGACTGCCCAAGGGCAAGGACCTGCCGAGGCCAGGAGAGAAGTGCACTGTGGCCGGCTGGGGGCGGGTCACAAGGGATGGCCCTTGCTCAAACACTCTGCAGGAGGTACAGCTGACCCTGCAGGAGGATGAGGAGTGTGAAGGCCACTTATGTCTTCGTAATTACAACAGGACAATTCAACTCTGTGTGGGGGACCCAACAAAAAAGAAGTCTTCCTTTAAGGTGATACTGAACATCTGCTTAGCTTGGCTATGGGAAGAGGGATGTTTGGATACAGACTGGGACCTGAGGAAGGTGGGGAATCCTTCACCCTCTAGGCTATGATCTTTCTCCCCAAGAGGAAAAGAGGAGAGCCACCAGAGCTGAGAGGAATAGGCCCTATGAGAGGCTACAAGGGCCTATGGTCACTCTAAACATGGTGCTCCTCCAGATGGTGAATCTGTAATACTGGCCCAAGCCAGGGCACAGCAGTTAGATAACTATTCCCTGGGTGTGCAGTAGTTATACCTGGTGGCTTCCAAGGTAAGGGGCTCCTCCTTGGTTAATGGGCTCCTTCTCCATGCTAAGTGTCAGCCCCACCTGCCTGCTCTCGGGTCCTTACACAGTAGCTGCAGCCACAGTCCTGCAGCACCTTCATAGCCAGAGGATCAGGGACCTGGGGGAGCAGAGGGAGCT
>NW_005353721.1:494670-495485 GCF_000412655.1 Myotis brandtii
AAACCATGAAAAGCCTCCAACTGCAGGACCCAGACCATCTTCTCTGGAGCTAATCCAGGACCACACTGCGGGGAGGGAGGTGGTGCCAGCAACCAAATAAATGACTCTCAGATGATTTGTTTATTCTTTGACCCTCATTCACAGGCACTAGCTCTGTGCTCAGAAGGCCAATAGCACAATTCTTCTCTGTTCTACTTCCTCCTCTTCCCCTTTCCCCACCACAACCCAAACCCCATGCAAAGTTACTCCCAGCTCCTTCTTGGCTACATCTGCACCTGCAGGGCCTGCCCTTCTGCCAGGAGAGAGAGGAGCACCATTAGGAGAAAACATAAAACTCTCAGGTCCTGGGCTCAGTGTGAAAGTCTTACTTCCTCCTCTGTGTTACATGCTGAGAGGAAAGGACTAGCACGTGGGTGCTGGGAACCAAGCAGGCACAGCCTGGGCTGCAGCTCAGGAGGCCCCACCCTACAGGGGAGAGGAGGGCCTTCCTGAGCAGGACATTGTTCTCCAGCAACCAGGAAGTGGCAGGTTTGGGGGCTGGGGGGTGGTGAGGAAAGACAGGGGTGGAGGAGGGAGGGAAGTCCTGAGAAGCTCCTCATTCCCTCCTGGGCTGAATTTCTCTCCCTGCCCTTTTCTGCCTCCTCTGAGCTCAGGGCCTAGCTTGGCCTCCTGTCTCCTGGTTGACCACTGAGCATCCTCAGAATCCACCAACCCTGCGCCCCACAGACCACACTGGTCTGAGCTCCCACTTCTGCATATCCCTCCCACCTAGGACACCCAGAGTGCCCAGGTTCCAGCAGGGCCTGGTCACTGAG
>NW_005353721.1:495565-502989 GCF_000412655.1 Myotis brandtii
TGTCTGCAGAACACCTGGCCCCATCTCTCACTGGGCAGAGCCAGCTCTGCCCTCACATCCAGCCCAGTGTCCCCACCATGTGCTCAGAGTCCACTGACTCCTGGTCACTCAGGAGCCTTAGTCCCCTGCAGCCTGTTCCTCACTGCTGGCCTCAAGGCTCAGACTGCATGCTGACCACCATGGGCTCTAACTACCTTTTGAGTTAGAAAGGGCTGCTCTCTGCAGTAGGACTGGAAAGCACAGTTTTTCCATCAATCAGTGAACAAATGCTGATTGTGCACCTACTAAGTGCCAGGCATTGGGAATAATACAGGTTCTGACACCTGAACACAAGTAAAACTGACAGTGTTGACTTTTATCTGAATGGAATTTTCTCACCCTCCTTCACATGAACCCACAAGGCTTGGATTTCAGATTTCACCAAAGTATTTGTGTTTTATTTCTACTGCTGGTTACAATCTGTTGGAATTGTATCACTTGGGTCTCTAGAACAGCAAGTAGCATGTGGAATTTGGAAATGACTTTAGTTCTTTTGTTTCTAGACGTGCAGCCCCCAAACTGTTCACTGGCTCATCCTCTTCACCTCGGGGAGAGGGCAGCAGGTGGGGAGCAGGCAGGGCAGCAGCCTCATTTCCATGAGCCATAAAAGTAGCAGATATAATTGGTGACAGCATGGATGGACCCACAGGGTATTATGCTCAGGGAAATAAGTCAGACTGAGGAAGACCAATAGCATATGATTTCACCTGTTTGTTGTATCTAAAGAACAAGTTAATGAGCAAACAAAATTGAAATGGACTCAAATACAAAGACTGATCATTGCCAAAGGGGAAGGAGTTTGTTGGACTGGGTAAAAATGGCGAAAATACAAATTGGTAGTTAAAAAATCATGACTAAGATACAAAGTACAGCATAAGGAATACAGTCAATAATATTGTCATAACAATGCGTGGTGCCAGGAGGGTACTGGAAATATTGGGGGCAACATTTGTAAAGTGTATGATTTTCTAATCACTATGCTCTACACCTGACAGTAATACAAAATAATATTGAAAGTGGACTGTAATTGGAAAATACAATTTAAAATACAGTAAAAGTAGCAGGCATGAATGTCACTGTGATACTGTTATAATTATCCCAGTGGTTAATTAATTGACAGGAATGGAGCAAAGGGAAGGCCTGATAATATAGGCATGACATTTGTGCCAGAAAGCTGCAGTTCACACTCTCCAGGTCTGTTCCCCACAGATCCTGGGGGAAGGGACTGGACAAAGAAAGAATAGAAGCATACCCAGTAAGTCTGAATGCCATAGGAGAGGTGGTTACTTGTCAGTCACACCTGGGAGCAGGTCATTGGCCAGAATAGACGAGGCCCCTGCAATGGCACCAAATCTGACCTACATAAGCTCCCGGAGAAACAGAGTTCCCTCTCTGGGCCCCTTGCGCTTCTGGCTCTCTTGTGGCAGAAGGCCTGCTCCCCTGCATGGCCCACATGGCCCACACTCAGTGAACTAATGGATTACAACCAGCCTGAAGCTCTGCAGGACTTACTCCACCATGGAATGGAAACTCTGGGCAGTGGCTTTGCTTCTAGCTCTGCTGAATCCCCAGCTGCACCTTTTCCAGGTCCAGTTTAAAGGACATGGGACTTTTGCACCTGAGGGACATAACTCCATGCAAATAAAATTCACTCATTCTCCTGTACAAGTCTTAGAAAATTCATTTTCTAAAGCTATCATAAGAACCCTACCCCTAGCACCCTGTGGGGAAAGTTATTCCTCACTTCCACTAGTGGACATGCCACTTCCACTAATAACAATTGCACAGATCAAATAGTAGGAAAACCTATAAAATGTATCTGCTAGAGGGTAGTTAATGTCTGACCTTCGGACAGGCCACAACGTGGTCCCTCTCATTATCAAAAGCTCCTGCCTGTGCACAATCAAACTCAAATCAGGGAGGGTCATGTGGTCAGGAAAGTGGAGAAACACCTCTTCTCTTTAGGCCATCATGGGTGCTGCTCCTTCATACTTTCTAATATGACCTAGACTTTTCAACATTAGGAAATCCTTGTCTAGGAGGCCACACATAGAGAATGTGATGTTTTTGCTAAGATCTCCCTGTGTTGGGCTCACCTCACCAGACACTCCCAGCAGCCATCCCTCCACATCTTGCCACTAATATGGGCACTGCCTGGGAGCAGAGCATAAGCCCCAGGTCTGGCCTAACACCCTCCTGAACCTAATACACACAGCACTCTCTTCTGACATGGGGCAAATGCTCTGGGCTCATGTAACCTTCAATGGCCTGGTCTTTGCCATCTAGTTGCACACGATTCATGCAGCAACACAATGTCTCAATGATCTTGAGCACATTTACCTGAAAAGAGCAGTCTTGTCACACAGCTACTGATTTGCAACTGAAACAAAAAAAAAATCTCAGCATAGGAAAAGATGGCAACTGGCAAGAAGGTAAGGAGGGAGAGAGTGTGAGAGAGTGAGGGAGCAATAAAGGAGTGTGTGGATGTGTGTGGTGTGTGTGTGTTTGTGTGTGTGTGTGTGTGTGTGTGTGAGCTAGGGACAGTTAGATCCTGCAGATCATCCAAGGGGCAACTAAACCGGGCAGTCTTAGTTGGTGAAACCCCACTGCCACTGCGGACACTCCAGGAGCAGCCAACGCGGCCACAGAGACCATGCCATCTTGAAAAACAGAACTACTTAAGACTAGGATCCTAGCCTCACCACCAGCCAATCTGGTCTCATATGCAAACTGGGACCCTACAGCCACTAGGAACAAAGACCTGTGATCACAGCTGCAGACCCACAGACACCAAGAATCCAGACACCCCAGCTACAGATTTCTGTGAGTCACAGAGCCCATCCCCCTCTCTGCAGGTTCGCTGCAGAACCATAGGAACTGCTAGACCCACCCCATGGAGGCAGGCCTCTTACCCACACAGGGCAGCTCTGCTACCTGAATTTGAGCCTGGGGGCATGGACACTGGGAGGCTGTTTCCTGCAGCGCACACTCACACAACTAGACCTCATACCCACACAAGACGGCAGTGCCACCTGACTTTGATTCTGGGCAAGTGCACAAGGAAGTCTGTTTTCCACAGCACAGGAATGGACCTCCTGCCAACACAGGTTCCCCAAAGAGACTGGAGACCCCGATTCTCCACACAAGAGGCAGCACTGAGCACCAGTGACTTGACTCTGCTTCTTATCGTGCGTGCCTGGGATCCCTAATTCCCAGTGCACGCACACTAAATGCCAGTGACTCCAATTCTCGGCACATGCACACTCAGGGACCCTAATTGTTGGCATGAGGCCTCACCAAGCAACAGAGACTCTGATACTCGATGCTCGGTGCAGGCACAGGGGTCTCTGACTCCTGGAATGCAGTGGGGGACTCTAATTTTCAGCACACACCAGCGGGATCTCTTTTTCAGCATGGCGCAGGTGGGGTCCCTGATTCTAGGTGCGTGCACGAGGCCACAATGAGTGCTGGTGACTCTGATACTGGGTGAGCATGGCTCCCACCAACCCACAGCAGCCACATGTCTTGGTGTCCGAACTGTTCAGTGACACACGGGTGGCGCAAAACTCCCATTGCACATGGCCCAGGCCCAGGCAACTTGGCTTTTGAACTTTCTGGTGACAGTTAGATAGGGAGAAAATGAAACAATCCCCAGAGGAAAGAAAAAGAGGAATGACCAAGAAAGAAAATAAGTGAAACAGAGGCATGCAGCAGGACAGAAAAAGAATTCACAGTAATGGTTGTACCGTTCATACACTGGATGGATGAAAAATCAACAACCTATGCAAAAATCAAGAAGAAATCAAAAGTGATATAGCTACAATCAAAAACACCATGGAAGGTTTCAACAGTAGACTAGGAGAAGCAGAGGACCGAATTCGTGAGTTAGAAGGTAAGGTAGAGAAACAAGCCCAATCTGAACAGCAACTGGAGAAAAAAATTAAAAAGCAGGAGGAGAGCCTAAGGAAGCTTTGGGACAAAACAACCCATACATATAATAGGGCTGCCAGAAGGACAAGAAGAGCAGCAAGGATTAGAAAATCTATTTGAAGAAATAATGACAGAAAACTTCCCTGATATGGGGAAGAAAAAAGTTACACAAGTACAGAGAGTCACAAGCAAGATGAATCCCAAAGACCCACACCAAGACATGTCATAATTATAATGGCAAATGTTAACAACAAAGATAGAATCTTAAAGTCTGCAAGAGAGAGACAGAGTTACCTACAAAGGATCCCCCATCAGATTATCAAATGATTTCTCAACAGAAACACATCAAACTAGAAGGTAATGAAAGGAAGTAATGCAAAGTGATGCAAAGCAAAAAACTGAATCCAAGAATACTCTATCCAGCAAGACTATCAATCAAAATTGAAAGGGAAATCAGGAGCTTCGCAGACAAAAAAAAAGGAGTTTATCCCTACCAAGCCAGCAATGCAAGAAATGCTAAAGGAAATGCTGTAAAAAGAAGAAATAGAAAGGGATGAAAGAACACAGGCATAAAGTCCAGAAAGGGCTACAAACCAATATCTATCAATAATAACATTAAATGTAAATGGATTAAGTGCTCCAAATCAAAAGAAATTGAGTGACTAAATGGATAAGAAAACATGACCCATATATATGCTGTCTACAGGAGACCCACCTCAGAACAAGGGACTCACACAGACTGAAAGTGAAGGGATGGAAAAATATCTATCAGGCAAATGGAAATGGAAAAAAAGCTGGGGTAGCAATACTTACATCTGACAAAATAGACCTCAAAGTGGAGACCATAACAAGAGACAAGAAAGGCCACTTCATAATGCCAAAGGGATTGATACAACAAGAGGATATAACTCTGGTAAACATTTATGCACCTAATGCAGGAACACCCAAATACATTAAAAAAAACTTCTGAATGGTATCAGGGGAGAGATTGACAGCAACACAATCATAGTAAGAGATTTTAATGCCCCATTAATATCACTGGATAAATCTTCTAGGCAAAAAATTAGCAAATAAACATCAATCCTAAATGACTCACTGGATCATATGGACTTAATCAACACCTTTAGAACATTCCACCCCAAAACTACAGAATATACATGCTTCTCAAGTGCACATGGGACATTTTCAAAAATAGACCACACACTGGGACACAGGCAAAGTCTCTCCAAATTCAAGAGGATTTAAATCATATCAAGCATCTTCTCAGATTACAGTGGCATAAAATTAGAAATCAACTACAATAATAAAAACAATAAAAATTCAAACACTTGGAGGCTGAATAGCATACTATTAAACAATGATTGGTTTACCAGAGACATCAAACAAGAAATAAAAAACATCCTGGAAACAAATGACAATGAAAACACAACAATCCAAAATCTTTGGGACACCCTGAAAGCAATACTGGGAGGGAAGTTCATAGCATTACAGACTTACCTAAAAAAAACAAAAACAATAAAACAAAAAAAAACTGGTAATAAAACATCTAACTCTGCAACTTGAAGAATTAGAAAGAAAGCAACAAGAAAATCCCAGTGTGAGCAGAAGGAAAGAAATAATAAACATCGGAGCAGGAATAAATGAAATAGAAACAAAACAAAACACACAAAAAAAAACAATAGAAAAGATGAACAAAACCAAGAACTGGTTCTTTGAAAGGATAAACAAGATTGATGAACCTCTAGCCAGGCTCACCAAGAAGCAAAAAGAGAGGACCCAAATAAACAAAATAAAAAATGAAACGGGTGAAGTAACAACCAATCCCACAGAAATACAAAGGATTATGAAAAAAGTACTGTGAACAAATCTATTCCAACAAAATGGACAACCTAGACAAAATAGACATATTTTTAGAAAAATACAAGCTCTCAAAACTCAATCAGAAAGAATAAAAAAACCTGAATAGGCCTATAACCACTGAAAAAATTGAAGCAGTGGACAAAAAGCTTCCAGCAAACAAAAGCCCTGGTCTGGACAGCTTTACAGGGGAGTTCTACCAAGCAATCAAAGAAGAACTAAAACCTATCCTCCTCAGACTATTTCAAAAAATTCAAGAGGAAGGCACACTTCCAAGCTCGTTCTATGAAGCCAGCATTACCCTAATCCCAAAACCAGATAAAGACACCACAAAAAAAGGGCAATATCCTTGATGAACATAGATGCTAAAATCCTCAACAAAATTCTAGCAAATCGGATCCAGCATTACATTAGAAAGATCATACACCACCATGACCAAGGATTTATTCCGTGGATGCAAGGATGGTACAATATCTGCAAATCAATAAATGTGATACATTACATAAACAAATTGAGAGACAAAAATCACATAATCATATCAATGGATGCAGAAAAAACATTTGACAAAATCTAACACCCTTTCTTGATAAAAAAAAAAACAACCTCTCAGCAAAATGGGAATACAGGGATGATACCTCAACATAATAAAAGCCTTATATGACAAACCTACAACCAACATCATACTCAATGGGCAAAAACTGAACCCATTTCCCCTAAGAATGGGAAAAAGACAGGGATGCCCACTTTCACCACTCCTGTTCGATATAGTACTGGAAGGGCTAGCCATAGTGATCAGACAAGAAGAAGAAATATAAGGCATCCAAATTGGAAAAGAAGAAGTAAAACTGTCCTTATTAGTAAATGACATGATACTGTACATAGAAAACCCCAAAGACTCCATCAAAAAACTACTAGATCTAATAAATGAATTTGGCAATGTAGCAGGATACAAAATTAACACCCATAAATCTATGGCCTTTTTATACACCAATAATGAACTCACAGAAAGAGAAACGAAAAAAACAATCCCTTTTACCATTGCACCAAAAAAAATTAAGATAACTAGGAATAAACAACTAAGGAGGTAAAAGACCTGTACTCTAAAAAAAGTGATAGAGGAAGCCATAAACAAATGGAAAAACATACCATGTTCATAGATTGGTAGAATCAACATTATTTAAATGTTCATACTACCCAAAGCATACCATAGATTCAATGCAATCCCCATTAAAATACCAACAGCCTATTTCAAAGATCTAGAACAACCTCTCCAAAACTTCATCTGGAATAAAAAAAGACCCCAAATAGCCACAGCAAACCTGAGAAAAAAGAACAATGTTGGAGGAATCACAATACCAGATATCAAGCTATATTACCAAGCCACAGTTCCCAAAACTGCCTTGTACTGGCACAAGAACAGACATATAGACCAATGGAACAGAACAGAGAACCCAGAAATCGACTGAAGCATTATACTCAATTAATATTTGACAAAGGAGGCAAAAGCGTACAATGGAGTCAAGACAGTCTCTTTAATAAATGGTACTGGGAAATTTGGTCAGATACATGCAAAAAAAAAATGAAACTAGATCACCAAC